>NW_025336481.1:6445877-6481765 GCF_004798865.1 Varanus komodoensis
TGACCCAGTCGCTTCATTCTTTCTGGTGCTACTAGTACTAGCCCTCTGCTCTTCCCCAGTAGCATATTGGACACCTTCCGACCTGAGGGGCTCATCTTCCGGCGTCATATCTTTTTGTCTTTTGGTACTGTCCATGGGGTTTTCATGGCAAAGATACTGGAGTGGGTTGCCATTTCCTTCTCCAGTGGATCATGTTTTGTCAGAGCTCTCTGCTATGACCTGTCCATCTTGGGTGACCCTGCAGGGCATAGCTCATAGCTTCATTGAGCTACGCAAGCCCCTTCGCCACAAGGCAGCGATCCATTTAAGCACTATTTATTATTATTAATACTCCTCGTGGGAGAACTTGCTCCAAATCAAAGACCAGGGATATGAGGAAGGAAACGGCTGCTGTTCTTCCCATATGTAAGAACTTGCATCAGGAAGTCTCAAAATATTCTCTCCTGATTGCTTAACCAGCTCTCTCTCTCAACCATGCCCAGTTTAAAGACGAAGAAAGGGGACTGGATGCTTTGCATCGAAAAGTGAATCCATTTATTGAACAAAACCAACATTAATTTAACAAATAATTACTTTGGATCATCTAGTAAAGACTGGAAAATGTGCCCACAAAATGGCTTAGGTTGTATTTAACCTCTAAAAAAGCTCCCAAACCCCCCCCCCCCCGATTCTATTTCAGCTGAAAGCTGTCTGAAATAATTTAAAAAGAAAACACACACAAGCATTCTTCTAGCACTCAGAATGCCAAGTCACCAACTGAAATGGGAGATTCTTCACCCTGAGGTTTTTTCACTCTCCAGCAAAGAAAACCCAATTTAGGGCTGTGGCTGTGGAGACAGTTAAACAAAAAAGAACAACCAACCAAATGCAAGGCTATATATATATGCACACGCACACACACGCACATAGGGGACTTGGAGGTGTTCTCATCCGTTGGCAAAAGGGTTCTGTTACCTGCCTGTAGACCCTGTTTCATGCTGCCTGTGACAGGGCTATTCTCCTTCTTTCGGTTGCACTTGGGAGTCCTGATTCTCTGCTGCTTTAGGAGCTTCACGCCCAGCGGCAGCAGCTTCGGTCTTTTCTTCCACGCCCCCTGCTTCTCCTTCTCCGAGTCTCTCCACTGCCTGCTCGTCCGCTGGCAGGGTTCCACAGGGCTGAGGCCCCACGCTTCCCACTGCAGAGGCTGTTTGCTGCCCCTCCGTTTTATCTGGGGCACCACTGCCCCACGGCTGCCCAGGCTCAGAGCTCGTTGTGGGATTCACCAGTGGATCCACACTGGCACTTGCACGCTTGGTCACGGTGTGCACAGAAGCATCAGGAAGCATTTCCGCTCCATCTTGGCCAACCTGACCTGTCCTAGCAAGAGTAGGAACGACACAATTGGCGATCTGGCCTTCCGGAGCGGCCACCTCAACGCCCACCTTTTCAGGTGTTTTGCAGGCACTCTCCCCCTCTGGCGTCTCTTCCACTTTCCGCCGTTTTGCCACTGCATTGGCCAAGTCAGGCTCCTTTTCATCTCTGTGATCCTCACTGCCTCCTGCTAGTCCTCCCGGATTTGCCGTCTTCTCCGTGGACAGGTGGCTGTCCAGGAGCTTCTGACCGATCACCACCTCCTCGAGGTTGAGAGAGATCTTCTCGATGTCACTGGGGCCTTTCGGTAGCCCAGCACTTTCTCCAAATAACCTGCTCATTTCTAACTTCCTCTTCTTGGACTCCTTGAGACTCTCGCTGTCTATTCCACTCCCGCACTCACCCACGGGGTCTTCTTTTTCCAACTGGGGGAGAGAACCTGGGGTCCCTTTTTGGACACCATCTTCTGCGTTGGCTTCTCCCACCGATGTGGGGCTAGGCTGCTCTGCCTTTTCTGAGGTCTTACATTCACTGACCAGCACCGTTTGGGATTCTGTAGCACCTCCAGCCTGCAATCCATCGCCTTCCCTCGAGACGGACGGCTCTTTCTTATCAACTGTGTCCGGTGCAGAATCGTTGTGTGAAATGCCCGTTTCTGAACTTGCTGTGGATACTGGCTGCCCAACCGGATCGTGATTTATTACTCCATCGGTCAGATTTTGCATCTCAGCGGTATCCTTTCCCACTGCTTCTCCAGCTCCCTTCCAAGCAGACTCTTCACCCAGCCTCTGGCTTACTTCCTCTGGCGATCTGGCATCATCCGTCCCCAGAGCCTCTCCTGCTCCCTTCTGACCAGGCTCCAGGTCCCTTTGGAGCTGCTGGTCATGCAGGAACTCTGGGGATCGAGGCTTGAATTTGCGGAGTTTCTTGTGCGGGCCCCAGACAAAGTCCCGTCTCGGCCTGAAGTGTCGCCATGCAAAATGCACCAACTCTCGCCGTCTCCGCTTGTTTCGGACAGTGAACATGAAGTAGTCCAGGGTGCTTCTCAGCACCCTTGGGAGCTCCTGATTAACCAGGGTCTCCGTTAAGAAGAACTTCACCAAGTGCACTTGATAGTGTTCGTAGCCCATTTCTCCCAAGCATTTCAAAATGCGAGTGATCCGCAAATTGTTATGGCTGTACCTGGGAAGGGAGACAGAAAGAGTCAAGTAGGTAGATCCACTGCATAAAAAAGATTCACACTGAAATGAGCTACAGTCCGGAGATTCTAAGAAGTGATCGGTTTCTGGAAAGTTGCAGGAACCATGATGCTGATTTAGTGTTTAGCTGAATACTTACTGTCAGATTTAGAAGAGGGAGGCAGCCCCCTGGTATTCCTGAGGTACCGGTGCAGCCCACAAGTACCCACTTCCCACACCCCCATTTGCTCAAATCAGCTGAGCAACTCACTCACCGGTTGAGGTTGTCAAATCTCTCACGCCAGTTCTCTGCTCGGTTCAATTCTCCTGTTTCTTCATTGATCAGGCTGATTCCGTAAAATCTCAGCATGAGCTTGTATGCCCGCACAAACCTCTCCATGACCGGCTTGGATTTCCTGAAGGCCTGAAATGCCCAAACAGACAAGGCATGGAGGAAGGAAACAGGTCAGGAGAACAAGTTAGCCCCCTTCCCACCAGCTACCCTGAACCCACTAGGATCCCATCAGCCAGCCAACACGTAGAAGCTTCTAGAACACTTTTTTTGGTTCATGCTGGAAGGACCAGACTAATTCACCTTTCAGTGGGAATGACAGCCTCAAGGAGCCACCACATGCAAACTCCCATGGCCCCGGGAGTTCTCCTTTTGTAAAAAACAAAACAAAACAGGGAAAGGGGGCAGAGTAATTTAGGGAAAGGGGCACCCTGTTCTTAAGGAGAAAAAGAATCCTCCTACCTCAATTTCCTGGCACGTCAGTACCCTTGCACGGAAATTCATTCCCTGCTCACGCAAAGGAAACAGCCTGGAAGAAATATTTGCCCATCAAACAAAACCCGGACTGCTTAACACGGGTCAGTTCCACAAACAATAGTTGAAAGCTTGAAAAGAGTTTAGTTCGAAGAGGAGTGGAAGTCTTGACGGCTTAGTTTGGGTTCCCCAGCCTGGGAGTCCCAATGTTTTGGACGGCATGTCCATTCAGTCCAGCCCATTCAGGGGTAATGGCAATAGCAGCCGGAAACATTTGGACAGTACCCAGTAGCAAAGGCAAGCTGAGATAAACAGATAACTTGGCAAATTCTTCTTGTTCAGGGTGAACAGCAGTGATTTCAAACAGACAATTGGAGATGTAACACCTCTTTGGCAAAGAAAGCCCCAGGGGTCAAAAGCTGCCCCGCTTCTTCCACGGTGCACAGAAATCTTAATTTTGGTACCTAAGATGCTCTGACAGAAAATAGGACAACTTAGATTTTTATCCTGCCTTTTTTGCTTTTAAAGAACTCAAAGCGGCTTACATCCTCCTCCTCTCAATCTTGTCCCCCCTCCAACAACCCTGTGAGGTAGGCTGGGCTGAGAGTCTGTGACTGGCCCAAAGTCACCCAGTTGGCTCCATGGTAGAGCAGGGACTAGAATCCAGGTCGCCTGAGTCCCAGTCCCAGCTCTTAACCACTACACCACACTGGCTCTCTCCACACTTATCCCCACAACAACCACCCTGTGAGGTAGGCTGGGCTGAGAGTCTGTGACTGGCCCAGAGTCACCCAGTTGGCTCCATGGCTGAGCGGGGACTCGAACCCAGATCACCTGAGTCCCAGGCCTGTGCTCTTAACCCTATTTCCACTGATGCTCACCACATCTGAAGGATGGTTAACAACACGTTAAACATTTCCACAACAACAAATGGTCAGAACCCACAACCTGGAATTTGTGTCCGTGTGGAGACCAACAGAAACCAAGCCAGGGTTTTTAAAGTAACCCTGTGCCCAAAACCCAATTTCAAATTATTTTTCGTAATGACGACTCTGAACCTCTGGCATCAGGGATCCCCGCTCTTGCCCTGGCAACCTGCAAGGCATGGCAAGACTGTGGCTGGCCCCGCTCGGTTTTGCCTACTGTGGCCTTACTCCAGCCACTGTTTGCTTGTATCCTCACCAGAGTTTACCCCACAAAAGGGACGCATCTCTTGCCCAAGCCTGCCCTATATTCTGTATTGGGTGGGAATTGCAACAGCACACAGAAGCGTAAGTTTGCGAGCACTGCAGCTTCCCTTAGGGCATTTTAAGAGTACTTATCTAAGTCAATGGCTGGGCATACAGCGGTAGCCAGGAAGGTATGTTATGCTTCTAAAATGCAAGTTGCATTAAGCCAGTAAAAGCAAAAACTACAAATAACCTCCGTTTATGTCACAGGTCTTTCCAAAGCGAGTGCATTCTAGCTTAATTAGAAGACGGTCTGGCTCATGTTTTAGAGAGCCTCCAGAAGAGGAAGAAAAAGAACCGTTTACCATTGAATGTATGAATGGTTCTCCTCCAAAGTGCTGTAGTCATTCTGCCACGTCTCGAGGAGGTCTTCAATATAGAGGCCTGGGAGGAAAAGCACCCAATTACTTATGGATGGATACAGACAGGTAGCTGCATGACAGGGTGTGCTTTAAAAGGACACGTTTTTCAGGGGATGACGAACTGGCCTTGGTCCTCTCCTGACAGCCCTAGCAACAAGCGCTGTTCTTGCATTAAAACAAAAGCCTCTTATTCCTAGCAGCTAAATCGAAACTGTAAGTCCTACGGGCAGGGGACACATGGCATTTCCACGGCAAATCTCAGCAGATCCTATGTACTCCCAGAATCTCAATTTCTCTCCTACAGATTGCCGAGTCTCTGACTTACTCCAAACTCACCCCAACTAATGGAACGGAGAAGGCTGCACGTGCCCATCCTTTCTCTGCTAATTTTGAAAAGCTGGATATCTTTGCAGAACTCACTAGACTGATTGCTACTGATCAGAATTTCTCCTATTAATTTTATTGCTTATACCAGGAATGTGGGGAAGATTGGGACCCTCGTTTCACTGGTTCATGGACTAAAATTTGGTTTGCAAGTTTTCTGAAATCACTAAGCTCAGCTATTTAAAAACAACTGAAAAAAAGAACAAAAGTTATCTGGTTAGCCCACAGGTCTACAGAAAAAGAGCTTCAACACTGTGACAGTGCCTGGTTTTAAAAAAGCAAAGCAAGCCAGGACAGCCGATGCTGAGGGTTAACAGAAGTTGCTGTCCAAAAGGGCCATCAGCTGCTCACCTCTCTTGAACAAAGCAGCTTGAAAAACCTTGACCCAAGGAACAAAATGAAAAGAGAGGCGAGTTCTGAAAGGTACTGGACTACCAGGTCCAAAATACAGTTTTCTAAGTAGCTAACCTCCTTATTCTAGAGTGCTGAGCGCCGCAACCAGTCTCGGAGAATGGCTTGGGAAGGAGGGGAGGGTGCTTCTTGGTGAAATGACCAGTCACAAAACACTTGCTTTCCAGGAGGCAAGATGGTACGGCTAAAAGAAAAGTTACTTGCCCAAGATTGCAAGGTAGCGGCCAAAATGAAAACCCACTCTCTTGAAACCCCAAGAAAGATGGTACCGGAGACTAGGATGTTTCCTGTGTGGCATGTCAGATTCCCAGTGCGGGGAAATGATTCAAATGAACTTAAGAAACGAAACCAGGAGGGGCAAGAAGACTGGGCAAAATATAGGTAGGGATGTGCATGTTAGGATATATTATGCATAATCTCTCTCCCTCCCTCCCTCCCTCCCTCCCTCTCTCTCTCTCTCTCTCGCACACCCCCCTCTCCTCTTGAGGTTCCACTTCTATAACTCTGACAAGAGAAGACGAAGTCAAAGGCATCCAACGTTCATCAGGAGAGAAGAAAGTTACACAACTTTTTGTGGCTGTATGAACAAATAACCAACTGTGCATGTAGCCAAGGGGCAGATGGATGCCTCCTGCTGCCCTCCCAGCTCTAGGGTAGCCCCCCAGCATCCTCCTGTCCATCTATAGGAAGAGAATCCTGTACAGGATCTGACACATACCTGCATACTATAATGATGATAATTATGCATTTACCACCCTAAAACAATAAGACTGAAATTCAAGATACAGGTTGTCTGAGAAAGGACTTGTGATCAGATGGACGGGAGAAGGAAGGGTAGTGGAAGGAGAGGCTGACCTGCAAGTGTGGGCATGAACACACCGCTAGTAAGCATGCAAAGAGGTCCAAAGAGACTTGACGGCCTCAAAGTCTCCCCAGGGCTTCCCTGGGCAGTTCAATTTTGCCTCCCTGGGGAAAACAAGAGCAGGCCATATTGAGTCCTTCAGGTCTTTCTTGCAGGAGAGAGAGAGAGAGAGGCCATTTTGTAGCAGCTGCTCCCTGCCTCTTGGCATGGTGTCTTTTTCATTAGAAAATACTCGCTAACCATGTACAATTCAATTCCATGCCAAGACAAGTACAGGTAACTTGACCGCTCCCACTTCCCCCTTAAAACAACACGTATCAAAAGCCATACCACGAGGCAAGAAATTAATCTCATTTTTGTAAAAGCTCAGATTCCACATGTCGTCTTCACTCCTTTCAGTTTCTTCCAAACCCTGAAACGGAAAGAGAGGGAGAGAAATGGCCAGAAGGGAAGTGTCAATGAACAGGAGAAGACAGATCCATTCTAAGACAGATCCATTAATCATGAGATCCAGCTTAGAGCACTGGTCCTTATCTATGAAGCTCCAGAGAGTTTGGGTGGGGGACACCTCAAGGAACTGTTCCACCCATACAACCCTGCCCACTTTCACTGCTCAATACTGGATGCCTTTGCTGCAGCCCGAACCCCTCAGCAGCCTGGCTGGCTACCGTGTGACGCATGGCCTCGTTGACGGTGGCACCTGTCCTGCCTGGCTGGCACCCTCCCTCTCAAGCGCCAGAGAAACTGCCAGTACCTTCACCACCCCTCCACCTCGCTTTGGCCGGCAGTGTTTTTCCTTTCTGTTACTGAAGGGCTATAGGTGCGTGCTGTGAATCAGTTCTGGTATTTCTGTACGTTCGATTTTTATTCGTAAGCCGTGTGGTATGGTCTCTTTTAGGGCTGAAGAGCCACGCATAAATACACTTGGACACAACGAACAAGGGCAGAGCTAGAAGTGAATGGTCATCGCTTATCCACCAGCCTTCATCAAGCACATCACTCCCCTTGTTATCAGGGTTGCTACACAATTTAGGAGACCTGCCGTCTTCTCCATGTGTGAAGGGAAAAGCATCCAAAACCACAGAACACAAGCCCTTTTCTGTCTTTATTATAAAAAGGAACAAATGGACTCAGCTCTGCACAAGTGAAGATAACCCTTAGTTTGTTACAGCAAAACCTTTGGGCAAACATCTAAGTGGAGCTGGGCTTTTGTGCCCACCCCATATGAGCGAAGCCACAACAGCTAGTACTGTGCCCCCTTTAAGAGGGGGATCTGCCCACTCCATTCCTCAGAGGAATTCTTGAGAAAAGACAGCTTAAGTAGGTGAGCCAGGTCGCAAACAGAAAACAATTTCCTTCTCCTAGGATACCCATTCAAATGTCTTTTCTGGTTTGGCCTCTATGCCTAGTTCGTTGACTCAAAGCTATCAAGCAGGAAATCGGTGATGATTAAATAGCCTTGCATTTAAGAATTCGCACGGTTGCCCCCGGCAGAAGGAAACGGGTCAACAGGAGAGAGAAGGGCACTCCTTTCCTCTCCCCCACTGCCCAGGTTGGCCAGCATGGAACCCAAGGCTACACAACCCCTTGCAGGTTTGCATATATACACAAAGTGCTTAGGGCATGCTTCCCCAGCTTGGTGTCCTTCCCATGTCCTGGCCCAACACGCTGCACCACTGGCCAAAAGTTCCCACTAGGAACGAAGTTCACCCAGTTCATACCGGATAACGGTGCCTGTATTTCTGCATATCTCTCGCAGCCATCCAGTTTTGTCTACTTGCGCTCTAGGGGAAAGGAGACAAGCATCAATATTTATTGATTTATTGTATTTATATCCCACCTTTTTTCCTTTCCGAGAGACTCAATTCTCCTCCTCTCTCAATCTTATCCTCACAACCACTGCCTGTGAGGTAGACGAGACTGAGTCTGTGGCTAATGTAGGAGGCTGAGGCAACCTCTTTCATGTATATTGGTTTGTTTTAGGGTGGATTTGATTTAAATCACAATTTAAGTTACTAGTCAGTAAGACTAAATTTAAAACATGTTTTTGCATGCCTGCCTGCCCTACCCATAGGTAAAGGAACTTCATTAAAATATTCCCAGACTGGGTCTCTTTTACAGTCTACTGCCATTATAGGTTTTCTCCTCCAGGGAAAGAATAATGTGATAAACCTCAGACTATACACAAAAGGATCCAAACACTTGGGGAGTGTTCTCTGCTCAGAAGGGTTCCCTGTCACTTTTACTGCTTTCCCCTCCCTCCTCACACTTAGCTTCTTGTGCAGGTCTGTTCAGTCCAATCCATGGAATTTTATCAAACTTGGCACTTAAAAGAGGTAAGGGGTTGCTTCTGTCTACAGAGCCTTGCAAAGGGACAGAGAGATTAAAGTCCTTTTCTCAACTCTGTATGTTATTTTATAACATTTTTGCCATGAAGAGCCATGCAATCTCTGCAGACGCGAATTCACAGTTCTGATAACTGTAAAACCAAGCATCTGTGATATTATCTTCTAGAGAGAAAAATTGCCCAATAACCTTACAGAAACCTCTGGAAGAGCACGACATTGTGAATGGCTGAATGGAATTCATTTACCAAAAAAAAATTAAGCATTGTATGAACATACAGCCTCATGCGACATAATTAAAACGAACCCTTATTACATGATGAATAACCTCTGGACTATAATGTATCTTAAACAGAAAACTATCTTTAGATAGAATTTTCCTCCAAAAGCATTTTATTTTACACACACAAGCACACACACAATCCAATTTTCATTATAAATCTGATTTAAACTAAAAATTTGATTAAAAATTATTGATTTTATCCACCCTGGTTGGTTTGCAGTGAGAGGAATCATGATGCCTGGCCACTGCTCTGTCAATGCCCCAGTGGCCATCAGCCAGCTGAAAATGCCCGGGGCCGCTTTCCATGTGCAACCTGGCGACTGCAAAGAGACTCTTCCATGCATGTGTCCAACCGAATGTTGCGTGCGCTGCTGCTGGTGCCCCAGCCAAGGGAGTGCGCCTCAAGGGCCCGCTCTGCATTCCCCGAGCACAAACCTGTGCTTTGCTGGGACAGCACTGGCTTGCCACTCCTGGAGGGGCACGATTTGACCTGCATGCTCCGCCGGGTCAGTGAATGATGGTGCACTTGACATCCCATAGAATAGCAGCATTGGAAAGAGTCCTTTAAGCCATAACGTCCAGCCCCACACTGAACGCAAGAACCCAGTTTAAAGCATCTGTCCAGAGGTGGAGAGCCCACCGGTTCCCCAGGCAGCAGGAACCCTTGTCAGACCAACAGAAGTCCAACCACAATCTGCCTTCCTGTAACTCGGGTCTCTCTTCCCATGTCCTCTGGGACTCGACAGAGAACAAACTGCGGCCCCTTCTCTGTGTGTCACAACCCTTAAGGTACTTGAAGGACAATGTCAAATCCCCCCTCAGGCCTCGCATCTCCTCTCTGCAAGGCTAAATGTATCCAGTGCTTTCCATCTTTTTTTACAGGACTTCCTTTCTAATCCCTTGATCATCTTTGTTGCCTTTTTCTGAATTCCAATGTATCTAAATCCTTGTTAAAGAATGGCCCAGAACTGGAAACAGTATTTGAGGGGAGCTCTGACCAGTGTATGAACAGTAGAACGATTCTTTCCTATGATTTGAAAATTATACTTCTACAGATGCAATCTAAAATTGTCTTTTGATTCTTCTGCAGCCATGTGGATTCACCTGCTACGTGCCATGCAGGTGGCAAGCAGTGGCAACGTTTGCCATTGAGGTGTAGCTCATCCCTTAGGACAAACACACCCTACGAAAGCGGGGAGAAGGCCCTCTCCCAGAAACACCTGCATGACAACCTAGGGACAAAGCGAGTGCATTCCCCTCCATTTTAGGAGGAAACCGTGTCCTTTTCCCTTCTCTCTCTTTGTACAATATTTCAGTGGTGCTGAAAGTGACTCATATTGCTGTGATTCTTACAAAGAACCCTGAGCATCTGAGAGGGATGGCTTAGCTTGGAATCCTGCACCGAGCGAGGGGATGGACCGTTGGGCCCTTCCAACGTTGCCAGTCCATGATGCAATGCACCCTGTAAAATAGGCCAAATTATTATCTTGCATTGCAGAAAACCCCTGCAGGCTGGGAGACAGGTGGCTCACCTAAGACTACTCACTGAGGGCAGAAGCAGGTGTTTCGATGAGAGATTTCCCCATTCACAGGAAAAGTAACTGAAAGGGACACTGCTGAATGCAACAAGAGCGCTCACCTGAGTATTATGATTATGTTGCATTTATGTCCTGCCTTTTTTCCTCTTGAGAGGAACCCGAGACGACATACCTATTCTTCCTTCACTCTCTTATCCGCATTACAACAGCCCTGTGCGGTAGGTGAGGCTGAGGCGTCCTGACTGGCCCAACGTCACCCAGTGGGCTCCATGGCTGAGCGGGGACCTGGCTTTCCCAGGTCTCCAGTCCAACACTAACCATCACTCTGGCTGAAGCATGCAAGTGTTTAAGCCTATCAGTTAACTTAAAGGCATTCAAGTTCTGTTTCTACCTAGCTTAAAACTGGCCCTTCGGAACAGGAAAAAGGGAACTGTAAGACCACCCAGTTTCTTCCCCATAATACCAGCCAGCCAAAGGGTGCAACAGAAGACACTAAGATACACCACTCACCCCCGAGACAGCACAAAAGTACCTTTTTCTCCTTACCTTACAGGTTCCAAACAATGGAAAGCTTGGCCAGTCCTAAAGACAGAACACACATTTTAATGAATTTTTGAAGCACTTCATCAGCCTCCAGTATTAGCAATAGAATGCATATATTTCACTAACATCTAACTAAACCCTCTTTACTTGTTCCAGCAAGGTTTTATTTACTTGGAGAGATGATAAGTGATCACAGAAGGGTAAGATTGAAAACGTACCATAATGTAAGTTTTCACACTGGTAAAACGTGTTAGAGCTTTGGTAATATTTTGAAACAGGAGCCTGTTAAAAATCTAAGCAAGAAATCAGTAATTAAACAGTGCAGTTTGGAAATCACATTTTTTTCAAAATTAATTGACAAATATATTATATGCAAGAGGCAAAAGTACAAATGCTTCCAGGAAAGTGGGTTCCCTTCCTGGTCTCAATCCTGGCAACTGGTCAAGAGAATAAAATTCTGTTTGAGCATTCAAATTCCTGGCTGCATAGTGACTTTACTCTCATTAATCAGCACATCCCATCCTGAAAGTTCAAAATTTGTCTAAGAGCAATGACTCCATGGAGTTGACATTTTGTTTGCACAGGGCCCTGTCAAATTTCACTTCCGTTTCTCCTGTGTTCCACACCAGAAGTAAATCAAAGCGTTGGTTTTCATTTCTCCTATACAGAAAAAGCAAAAGCTCATCCACAGCGTTGTGATTCAGACATAACATGAAGGCAAAGCCTGGTGCTGGGTGCATCATTCCACCCTGGGCCTTGCCCTTCTGTGCTCCCTCTTAGAGCCCCATTTCTTATTTCCAGATCCTCAGCAAACCACTGTTCGCTTTATCACCCAAACCCAGTAAATTGTGGCTTATTCTGAACTCTTAAGTGAAGCTTTTCACACACAGATTTCAAACCCATCAGTTCACCTTGCGTTACATCAGTGAGAGACAAGATCTTCTGGAAGGCACCCACCAGTCAACAACAAAAATAAACATGTCCTGCAGAATGCAAAAGTTTTTTGTTATCATTTTAGCTAGCAGCCTTGTAAAAAGGCCCCTAAAACCTTATAAAGAAACTACAGTTCATTTCTATGCTGGACTAAAGAGATAAAGTAATGATGGAAAAATCTGGGGAGGGAGAGAGAGAGAATGTACACAGAGGGTTTTTTCAGGGACTTTGATCTTTGCAGAAAGGGAATAGGAAAGAAATACCAAGTTTTAAAAAATCCTATGGCAGACACAGGGAAGAGAGAAACATTCCATCCTTTCCCAGCTCACCTGTTCACTGGCATGGAATCCCAGAACTCACCTGCATACAGTTCCAGGTCACTTATAGCAACTGGGTCACTTACAAGGTTCCATTTTGGTCTGAATGCAGATTCATGTCCTACTGTGGATCTTTTTCTAATGGACCAACACAGGGGCTTACGCATTTGGTGAAGGGGTATCTTTTACTATAAAAATCAAAGCAGCCAAACTATATTTAAATGCCATGCTACAAAAGGGGGGAGGAAGTTCAAGACAAAATGTCTTATGCACAGAAGGCACTAAGTTTTCCAGAAGAAGGTATGCCATAAAGAAGGGAAAATGAGCATCCACACATGTAGAATAATCCTATGGCCCCTGGACAGCATCGAGAGGGCCACAGGTTTGTCTAGATTCCACCCTTAGATCCCCCTTCCCCTGTAGCAGCTGGTGCACAAAGAACCGAGTTGGGATACTCCTCCAAGGTCTTTCTGCACTAGCTGCAAGGGCTCTTGGTGATGTCAAAGAAGGGATTTTGTAGGCATTCCAGGGGACAGAGAGGGATGGGGACTGATGTGCACCTGGCAGCATCTCAGCTTCTAGCCCTCACTCTCAAAAATACCCCCGTTAGTCAGCTGAAATTGCTCATCTAGTTGTTTTGCAGAGTAAGAGGAGAGCAGAAGTGATTCTACCTGCACTGTGTGGGATGCCCCAAATTACCTAAGTTTGGAGTTATGGGCAGCCCCACCCATCTGTATACTAAAAGTGAACACCTGTAACTGAGCACCTATGACTGGAACATGGCAGAATGCGTGTACCTGAGATTTGTGACATACACAATCATGCCTTAAATGAGTGTGGAGAGTTTGGAACTGTCTTCCAAGGGAAGCTTAATTTTGCTCATCACTTGGAAGACAAGAGAATGTATGTGGTTTTCCTGGTGGGGTTTGTTGGGCACTGCTCTTTAATATGGTGTTTGGTTGTGGTCCTTTCAAATCGCTAACTGCCTGCTTTATGCTGTCATATAAATGTTTGGTCTGCTACCTTAATGATTTGACTATTTTAATAGAAAGGCAGGAGATATACAGGTTTTAAAAATAAACTAATGTTCGCATCGTTATCATCTTCACAGCTTAGAATTCTCACAGAAACAATGGACAGTGTTTGACTTTGAACTTTGAACTTGCCTACGTGTCCAGCAGAATCACCTGGGAAAATCCTGGAATTTCAGAGTTTGGGAGAGGGGGCACAAAAATGAAAGCTCACCCATGGGGAAAGAAACCTTACTGTGTCTGGAAAAACAGCATTAGGCTAAGAAAGCTACCTGGTGCTTTTCTTTCTGGGCTACTCCCTTTCTAGATGTTATACCCATTCTTTAAAAAATGGCGTGAGCTTTTGAAAAATACTATTGCACCCCTGCAGTTGCACCAAAGATTCCTGTGCACAAGGTTGTCCTTGAGGGCAGGGAATTCAGAGGGGCAGCTCAGTCAGGGATCTGCTGAGTGGCTCCAGGCAAACTCACTGTCCACCCCCCCCACCCCCAGCAGCGAAATGAGAACCATAATCGACAGTGCTCAGATAAAGAGGGATCAGAACGAGCCTATCAAATACAACTTGGTTCACTTTAACACCCTCCACTGGTAGACCTAGTACTGGTCAAAGGGTCAACTAACGTTCTTCAGTCGTCACTGGGGTTCCTTTTCTTTACTCTGGACACTGAGAGCTCCTGGAAGCAAGGCTTCGGGGGGGGGGGGCTGTCCTCCAAGACTTGCTGTTGGCTTCTCCGTGTCTCTCTCTCTCCCTCCCACACACACACACACACAATGATCCCCGATCATACGAACACCGGGGCGCGGGGTTGGGGGAGGGGGGCCCGCAGCTTCCTGCAATTCCGAATAAACCGATGCGCTCTAAGCCCCCATGTCTGCCCCACAGAGGATCTTGCCTCGTTCTCCGCAGACAACCGTTAGAACCCTCAGAGACTACCTGCTTCTCCTCAGGTCTGGGACCCTCACCTGGAAACCAGAGGCCCGCTTGGGGCCGGGCGACCGCCTACCGGGCTTCTCTTGCGGTTTAGCCTCTTCTGTCTCTGCGGGTGGGTTTGCCGCTTCCGAGTTCTTCCTTCCGGGATCTTCCTCCAGTTGTCCTCCTTCCTCCTCCTCCTCCTCCTCCTCCTCCTCGTCGTCTTCCCAGGTGGAATCGTACTCCCCGCACCATTCTTCCTCCTCTTCTTCGGCTTCCTCCTCCTCCTCCTCGTTCTCCTGTTCTGCCTCCGTGCCCCTCAACGAAGGGGAAGGCTGCGGAGTCGCCATCACAGCCAGAGGCCGGCCTCAGCAGCACGGAAGAAGGAAACCGAAAGAAGAGCGGATCCAAGCCGCCACCGAGCATGAGGAGATACAAAGCGAAAGACACGTGGGGGAAAGAGGAGGGGAAGGCACGTGGCCCCGCCCGCAACTCTGGGCGCAGCCGGCCCAGCTCTGCGCTCCAATTGGATGACGAGCTTTCCTCCGGAACGTTCGTGTACTCTGCGTTCCATTATGGAACGTTCGAAAGCGGAGGGGAGGGGGGAGGGAGGGGGCGGCGTGGAGGAAAAGGGAGCCGGTCTTCAGATTTCAGGCAGTTGGTAAATGAGAACAGCGATCTCTGGGGAAGGCCTATCAGGTAGCTTTTGCTGTGGTTTTTCCGTCTTGTTAAAGGCGTTGTTAGATTCCAGCCCTGTAGGGCTGGAGCCTCGAATAATTCATTTGGAACCTCGAATATCTGAAATAAAGGGACTGGGGCACTGGGAATCTTGCATATGACCCTTTGGGATTAGCTTCGCCTCCTGTTGCCCCCAGCACTTGAATTTTCTGCCCGAGGATTTCTTTTCTGGAAGCAAGAACATAAAAATATAGAAAAAGCCATATTGACCAACGATCCATAATCCAGCATTCTGTGCACGCAGAGAGCCAGTGTGGTTTAGTGCTTGAAAAACTCGTGAGATCTGGTTCTGGTTGCCACTCAGTCATGGAGCTCACTGGCTGACTTTCAGCCCAGCCTACCTCACTGGGTTTTTGTTGTGAGGGTAAGATGCAGAAGAGGAGCGTTATATAAGCTGCCTTGAGTTCGTTGAAAGGAGAAAAGGTGGGATAGAAATACAATGAATAAAAAACAAAGAAAGCCGCAGCCTACAGGATTGCTCAAGCAGGATCTGGGTAAAAGAGCCCCTCCTGCCCAATACCAGAGGCAGAACACAGCCATGAGGACTAGTAGCCCTTCATAGCCTTCTTCTGCATGAGTTTGCCCAGTCGGCCTGTAAAGCATCCCAGTTGCTGGCCACCAGTACATCTCATGAAAGCGAATTCCATAATTCAACTATGCACCGCATGAGAAGGACCCCCTTTTATCTGTTCTGAATCTCCCATCAAGCAACTTGATGGAATGACTCCAGGAGGGAGAGAAACACCCTCCTCTCCTGTCCACACATTCATTCCTTTTTAAAAATAGGAAGACGGTGTCCTCTGCACACAGGCTTTAGAAAGGTGTAAATTAACATATGCAAATTAGTGCATTTCTTGCTCTGTGGGGCCGAACCCCATATCCAGCACCACCCCTGCCTCCTGTTTGACCCATGTTGGGAAAATTTGGATAAATCCTGTCTGAAAAGCACTACTCCTGTGTGCCTTTGCAATGTGGGATCAAATCCTGTCTTCCTTCTCAAAACCAAGCTGTCACTGTTTAAAATGGCATTCCCCCGCTCCTTTCTCTCACCTTTAGCTGTAAGCTACAGTACACAGGCCATTTCAGCCCGAATATACATTGTAAATAGTCATTGTTGGAATTCAGTTTACAATAACCCTTTGATAGCCCAGAGGGCTTCATGTGCCCTGATCATGCAGAATGTTTAGAGTCTGAGATAAGGGTCTGAGCTTATCATGAATAGTTTCTAGTAGCTTGAATTTGCATGTCTGAGCAGACCTGGAGATGGGTTCAAGTTACTCAACTAAAGTGTCAATACAGGCAATTAGAAATATTTTAATCTCATTGTTACAATGTGATTGACTGACATTCCTTTATCTGTTCTGTATGTGATGACCTCAGAATCTTATTGTAATCTCTGCATTCTGTCATCGATTGCCCTGTACCTGTGTACCTATAAATGCCCTGTAGTGGTACTGAAGCTTCGCAGCAGAGTTCACCTCTGCCTGCCCGATAGGTAATGCATGCATTATCGTGAGTGTACCGCAGGAACCTTGGGGGTAAAACAATAAAGCCTCAGATGGTCTGGACGCTTGGTCTTTCCCACGAACCCGAGTTTTATTCCCTCTTCTCAAATTGAGATTCCGGGATTCTGACACCCACCATCCCCTCCCGAGCCCCTAGAGCAGTGGTGGCGAAGCTATGGCATGCGTGCCACAGTGGGCACGTAGAGCCCTCTCTGTCGGCACGCGAGCCAAATCGCCCCATGATCGCCCCCGCAGCCGAGCATCGGATCACAGCGCACACAGGGGCCATGCGCATGCTCAGAAAGGAGTATCGGTGCCAGGCAATGATGTCACGAGCCACGACTCATTAGCTGCGACTCGTCTGAGCTTTCGCATGGCCGGTCAGTGCGTTGCCGAGGATACATATATTTTTGCTTGGACTGGCTGTGAGGTGCTTCTTCTAAACTAAAACCTCAGTTTTCAGGTTTTATTGCAGTGTTGGGACTTTGCGATAAGTAAGTGGGTTTTGGGTTGCAGTTTGGGCACGTGGTCTCTAAAAGGTTCGCCATCAGTGCCCTAGAATCATTATGTCTGCCCAGAATGCTTTGCAGTCCGATTCTTTGCTCATTTAGAAGCAATTCCCAATGTGTCCAGTAGGGCTTGCACCTGGGTAAGGTCTATATTAAGTATGTGCTGTACAGGACGGTTGCCTCAACATGCCAAGGTGTAGGAGATACACGGCATAAAGTATATTTCTGCAAATGTCCCTTTGCGTTTAATGGAGCTTTTATTCCCAGGTTGGCTTAACGGAGATGGATAGCATGCCAAAAGATCACTCAGTCTATCCATCTAGCAAAGTTACATGCTCAAGGCATTGTACAATAAACTCGAGCGGAGAAGTCATCATTAAAACAACCATAAAACAGGCCTTTAACTCCATCCCCAGGGAGATACATATGGCCTCATTTGGTGCTTAGAAATCATTAGCTGATGCTCTGTACGTGCTTAAGTTTAATTTTGATACTCTTATTTTTGCAATCTTGTAAGCTGCTTTGTGAGGGTTGTGCAACTGGAGTGGTGACTTTAATTTCTTTTAAAGCAATACATAAAAATAAAACAGCCTCCTGAAACCAGTTATCACAGAGTCAAAACATCTTTATTTATTATGATCCACTACAAACTTGCAATATAGGTCTACTACCTACATACCACAAGATCCGTACCATTTATATCATCTCTTGAATCATGACAGAAAAGAATATGAGCCAGTCCCCTACTTATCTGATTTAAAGAATCAACTGCAATTTTCGCTGGTGTGTGTTGCTGCATGGTTTTTTTTGAGCACTGCCAGTTCAGAAGTTCAGCGATGTTTCAGCAGGGTGCTACTAATAAAAAATGCTGACATTGCACTCAGTGGCAAGACTGTTTAAGGGCTTAATCCTGTACATGTGCAGACAGGTGAATGCAGGGAGCTGTAGGGCCTTTTTCTAGCTAAACATGCATAAAATTGCATCTTAAGTGTTATGCAAAAAGCTGCAAAAATACTTCTCCTCAAGTTAAATGACCAAGACTACCAACAGAATGGGGCGATTCCTTCGCTTATTGCAAAAGATGGGGAGAGTCCGCTCTACCAGAATTTTTCCAAAGTACAAACACACGAAATATCTCCTTTTACCCCTCAATCCATGCGCCACAGTCCTCCCCTTTTCCCTCATTGGGTAAGGAACTAGAAGGTTACAGTTTTTCCATCTGCCTACTTCCTGTCTCTCATCTCATCCCACGACATTTATTTATTTATTTATTTATTTATTTATTTATTTATTTATTTATTTATTAAAACATTTTCATGCCACCCCATTCGCCGAAGCCTCGGGGCGGCTTACAACAATAAATTAAAAGTAATTATAATATAAATTACAATAAATGTAAACATTAAATTAAAAATACAAAAATACAATATAAAATAAGCCGCCCTGGCCAGATAAAATCTAGTAATACTAACAGTTAAAATGCCACTTAATACATACATTTACATACATCACATGTGCATTATAGTTAGCCCATTGTCCATTAAAGGTGTGTAAGTAAATGTTCATCACCCTATTACGCCCGTGTGCTTATAACTACAAGTTCACTAGTTCACTCCTTTCTGACTTCACCTTGCCCTAGGACCACTTATCTCATAAAACGCCTGGGGGATCAGATAGGAAGTAGCACACTTTCTTTCAAGCCAGTTAGCTTTTTCTCCCCTCCACATTCCTTCAAACAGGCGTCATGGCTTGGCTATTGGCTTCTTCGCTTCTCAGTCACTGAGCTTCTTCCTTCATAAGCTACCAAGCATTTTGTCTATCAAGCATGGAATTAGCAAGAGAGACTTTACAGTTAAAAACATACTCCAAAGCATCAACTCCGTTCATAATTGTATTATTAGGACCAGATCAAAATTCCAAACCACTAAGATTTGTTGGACTCATGCTCTGGATAGATATGTTATACCACAACAGCAAAAGGCTATTTCTTTTTAATTTTGTGGAAAAAGAGGAGGAGGAGTTACTTTCTGCTGATCCATTTTAAAATATTATATATTATGCATGTCCATGTGTAGAGTCGTCTCTTGGGTTGTTGGAAAAGAGTGTTTGCTATGACCATCATATTCTCTTGACAAAATTCTACCAGCCTGTGCCCTGCTTCATTTTATACTCCAAGGCCAAACTTGCCTGTTATTCCGGTTATCTTTTGGCTTCCTACTTTAGCATTCCAATCCCCCATGATGATAAGGACATCATTTTTTGGAGTTAATTCTAGAAGGTGTTGTAGGTCTTCATAGAACTGGTCCACTTCAGCCTCTTCAGCACCAGTGGTTGGGGCATAGGCTTGGACTACTGTGATCGAATGGTTTGCCTTGGATTCGAACTGAGATCATTCTGTCATTTTGGAGGTTGTATCCCAGTACTGCTTTTCCTACTCTTTTGTTGACTATGAAGGCAACTCCATTTCTTCTGAGGGATTCTTGCCTGCAGTAGTATACCTGATGGTCATCTGAATTAAATTCACCCATTCCTGTCCATTTTAGTTCACTGATTCCTAAAATGTTGATGTTCAGTCTTGTCATCTCGTTTGACCATGTCCAGCTTGCCTTGATTCATGGATCTTACATTCTAGGTTCCTATGGAGTATAGATCTTTGCAGCATCGGACTCTCCTTTCACCACCAGATGCATCTGCAACTGAGAGTCCTTTCGGCTTTGACCCAGTCGCTTCATTCTTTCTGGCGCTACTAGTACTAGCCCTCTGCTCTTCCCCAGTAGCATATTGGACACCTTCCGACCTGAGGGGCTCATCTTCCGGCGTCATATCTTTTTGCCTTTTGGTACTGTCCATGGGGTTTTCATGGCAAAGATACTGGAGTGGGTTAGGAGTCTTTTAAAGAGATATTTAGGGTTAGGGGGCTGGGCTAGACCCCCCCGTAACCCTATCTATCCTTCTCCCACCCTATGCCTGGGCTCTTGACACAACTTTTTGTAAGACATGAAAATTTGGGTGGCGCTATGAGTACCTGGTCTCCTAAATGATACTGTGGGTGGGGACTGTTTCACCTTTCATTCTGTGCCCCCCGCCCCCAAATCCCTGGTTCATGACTTGAGAGATAGAAGGAAATGTTAGAGGCTGTTTTTATCCAGTTAGGTTACATTCCTATGCATCTTTAGATAGAAAACGATCCAGTGAGTCCCAGCATGATAAGGGAACACTGGAAGTTGTAGCACATTTGTCTACCTAAACTTGCATCGGATTGTGGCCCTACACAGGTGAGAGGGAAGCCTAATCTGGAGACTCTTGCTATTCTGGCTGACCAAGGGTAACTGACAACTTACCTAGAAGTAAGTCCCATTAAGTTCAATACAGATTGTAGCATTGCAGCTGAAATACATTTATGCAAGAGTTTTTGCTAAAACGTTATCTGGCCCCTTTAACCTCCTTTTACTTACGACTTATCTTTTTAGAAGGTTGCAGGGGGTGTGATCTGGCTAAAAGGCAGGCTCCTTCTCAGCCCAGTAATTCAAGCACTCCACATTGATTCATCCCTATCTATGTATCTACTTACAATTCAAGACAAAATTCGTCTGCAGCACTGCAATGCATGGGCCTCCCCTGGGTGGGGAGTGCCAGAGGGTTAATACTATTATCAAAAAAGGCCTGCACATCTCTCTTTCCATATTCTAAATATATCTTCCGTTTCTCTATATTATTTATGGCTTTTTTGTTCCTACTTCATTAGACGAGCGTGGAAAAATGGGCAGAAGCTGTCTGTCAGAAGAGTTATTTTTAAAACCCAATATTGTCTATTGCAAAAGTTGGGGAAGGCCGGTCTTCTTGCCCAGTGCCGGATTTGTAGGGTCTCAGGGCCACATGCCAAGATGGTTCTGCTAATGAGCTCCATGTACTACAAGAAGACACACTACTTGGAAGAACAGATGAAGAGCGCTTCTGGATCAGACGCAAGGACCATCTAGTCCGAGATGGGGGTATTTATTTATTTATTAACAATATTTATACCCCATCCTTTACGAGATGTCCCAGGATGGCTTACAACAATGCATAAGTCACGACAAAATACAGCATAACAGAACAAACATAACTGAGCATAACAATGTTAAAACCTAATTGAAATAATTAAATATTAAAATTATGGGCAAAGAAAAAGGTTTTTGCCTGGCACTGAAAAGAATATAATGTCGGTGCCTGGCGAACCTCTCTGGGGACCCACCAGTTGGGGTGCCACCTCAGAGAAGGCCCTCCTCCAGGTGTTCATGCTCCTAACCTCCTTCAGGGAGGGTTCCTGGAGCAGGGCCTCTGCCTCAGCTCTTAAGGAAGAAGACGTTCCTTCAGGTATCCTGGTCCCAAGCCATTTCTCAGTGACCAGACAGATGCCGAAGGGAAATCCATAGCCCTTTCCTGTTTGCCGTAACAGCCAACCTCAAAGGGAAGATTGCTATTGCGACGTGGAGGTTCCAGGCACTCGTTTTTCCTCCTCCGATCTGTCTAATTCCTTAAAGCATCTGAGCTCATAGCCACCATTGCCTCTTGTGGAAGCACATCCCGCAAATGAGCGTGTCGAGAAGTATTTCCTTTTATCTGTCCTGAATCTACTCCCAGTGAGCTTCATTGCTGACCCCATGAATAGAAAATACTCTGACTCATGTTTGAGCTCTGTACAGAAACAGCTCCTGACTATGTACAAATAGTACAAATTGTTCTGGTGCCACAACTGCACACTTTCTAGTGCACGGTGGTCCAACTTTTCGTACCTTGAGGGCCACATGAGGAGTTTGACACAGAACCCGAGGGCTGTGCAATGAACTGCGTTTTCACAGAGGCTGATGCAACCCTGAGAGATCACAGGCAGATGCTTCTCCCACCGGGGCGCAAGCACAATGACTGCTCCTCTGGGGTGGCCCACCCCTTTCTTAATTTAAATTATTTAATTTAATATTCACAATTAATATATTTAATTAACCATTAAATGAGAGAGGAAAGCGCTGCTTCATTTGAAGATTTTAGGACTAACTGAATGGAAGAAAGGCACTGGGGCCTGTGATCTCTGCAGGGGTCGCAGCAGCTGCTTCTCCCACCGGGCGCAGGCACAATGACTGCTCCTCTGGGGTGGCCCATCCCTCTCTTCTGGGTTCTCCTGCCCAGAAACCCTCCCATGTGACCACCGCAGCCCATCATCCCTCCCGGAACTGGTGTGCTGAGCCTTTTGCGCCTGAGCTGAGGAATTCTCCGCACCAGGCCCTGCCCACGCCTGTGACGACTGCAGGGGTGCTCAGCTCGCGAGCACCTTGGTGGTCCTCGTCCGGAGCAGCGTGGGGCACGCTGGGGGTCGCTCTCATGAGGCCGCCGGCCCAGCCCGCTGTCTTCCTGAGCCTCGGGAAGAGAGCGGGACAGCTGGTGGCCTCAGGAGACCCTGCCGCAACCACGCTCATGGTTGGACTGGGGGGCACTGGGGGGGGGGTCCCAGCAGCAAGAGGGCTGCAGAACAAGGCCTTGGGGGCTGCATGGCCCCACCCACCACCCACCCTGGTCTAGTGGGTGGCACATGGGGAGAATCAATCCAAACTAGACAGGGATGGCTACATGATGACTAGTGTGTAGTGTGTCACACTCCAGGACTAGTGTCAGACTTTGACTGGGGGAGACCTGGGTTTGGATTCCCAGCTTGCGTCTGGAGCTTGTTCGATGATCTTGAGTGAGCGCCAGTTCCTTGGCTGGTTTCCCTCAAAGAGCTATTGATCAAATTATATCAGTATACATATATTCCACTTGTTTTCTGTCATGAGACAGCATGCATAGGATTCCACCTGTGTCATCTTCCTTGTCACCCCACACACGCCTCCTCCCAAATCTACACAAACCAGAGTTCCTCAGAGCAGGTTAACACATTAATTAAAAATGGTTTTGAGATGTGCAGAACCACGCAGCCTCCTCCCCTCTTAATTGCCTGCTCCTGGAACTGCAGAGATCATTTGCTAAAGCATATTATTATTACACTAGGTGTTTTGTAAGTTGTTTATTTTTTATTACAGTAGTAGTTATATACTACCCCATGGCCCAGCGGGCTCTCTTTCAAGTTGTTTCTCTCAAGTTGTTGCAGCGACTGCTTCATTAGAGGCAAAACTGCCGTTCTTATGTGTTGTGTCCAACTTATGGCCACCCCCATGAATGAGAGCCCTCCAAAATATCTCTTTCACAGGCCTGCTTTTTTCTTGTAAGCTGAAGGCTGTGGCTTCCTTTATCCAATTAATCCATCTCATATTTGCTCTTCTTCTTCCAACTTCCCCTAACATTATCATCTTCTCCAGTGAGTTGGGCCTTCTCATGAGATGTCTGAAGTGCATTTCAAAAGAATGCTGCAGCATTCCCCAGAAGCGGCCTTCTCCCACCTGCTGTTTTGGACAACTCCCAGCATTCCTGGCAATTGGCCATTTTGGCTGGAGCTAATGGAAGTTCAAGTCCAAAACATCTGGAGGGAAAGCTGCCCCAAACTGACAGGGAACATACACAATTTAGATCTTTGCTTCTAAGAGGAATTAACATTATTTGCTATAGAGAAAAGGGAAAACATTAAACCTATAAAACTTACTTGACAAGTTTGTGAAGACACTGAGAAGCTGTAGAATTCATAAGTCTCTTTGGGGACCAGTTTCAGTTGCAAAGTTCGTAAATCTAGCCTTCTGCTGTGCATCAAAATATACTGAAAACTTTTTTAACTTCAGTATTATCTACCAGCATATACATCTGCAAAGTATACATAATGCTGGTCCTGAACCATCTGTACTGGCTTCCAATTGAAGTTAGAAACATAGAAACTGAGCAAGTCAGAAGGCTCCTCCCGAGCCATCTAATCTGACCCCAGCTCCAGCCGGCTCCGCTCACGACATGCCCACCACGTGCATGTCCAGTCTTATCTTCAAACACCCTCACCGATGGGGCCTCAGCAATCTCCTGTGGAAGCCCATTCCATACCCTCGGGGTCCTGTCAGGAAGTGCTTCCTGGCATCTAAGTGGAACCTGGGTTCCCAGAGCTTTGCTCCCTTGGAGCGCGTCCTGCCTTCCTCCGCAAGGGAGAACAGGTCCCTACCCACCTCCATGTGACACCCCCTCGCATACCTGTATGTTGCCAACAGATCCCCTCAGAGTCTCTTCTCCTCCAGGCTGAAGAGACCCAGTTCTCTCAGTCTCACCTCATACGGCATCCCCTGCAAACCAGCCACCAATTGAAGTTCAGGCTAAATTTAAGGTGCTAGTGATGACATACAAAACCGTAAATGGTTTAGGGCCAGGGTATCTGAAGGAGCATCTCCTTCAGTATATACCTGCCTGGCCCCTAAGATCTGGAGTGAAGGTGCTTCTTTGGGAGCTCTCTTTGAAGGTGATCAGAAGAGTGACTACCTGGAGAAGGGCCTTTTCCATAGTGGCACCCCAACTATAATGGGCTCCCCAAAGAGCTGCACCTGTCAGCAACACTTTTCATTTCGGTTCCAGACCAAACTTTTTTTATTTCCCCAGCATTTTAAAATTAGTATTGTTTTTAATATTGATTTTATATATTGCTGTGACACGGTTTTATCAATGCCTTGAGAAACTAAAGGGTGGGACACAAAAATTTAAAATAACGTGGTTTTTTTCCCCCACTCAAGGCTAAATATCATGAAGGTCACATTCTATGCTCAAGCTGTTGTATGCTGTAACTATTAATAATTCAAAGGTGTTTATTTTTCAAAACAACCTTGCTTAATTTGTGACTCATTCAGGAATGGATGCCCACGCTTTTGCAATATTTTGGTTTCTTTCTTTCTCCTCTCCCCTTTTTTTGATGGTGGGGGAACCATATTGCAAGCCAAAGGTAGCAGGTCATGACTTAGGGACAATCAAGACATCAGTGAAGGAGGGATGACGAGTCAAGAGCACTGAAGCACCTTACGGTTAACCTTTTACTCCTGATAGAGCCCATGAGTGCTTTGTACACAAAACAGAAACATCCTATGCAACCAAGATTTCCCGGTTACTTCAGTGTAGAGGGCAGTTCTGCACTTGCATTCCTTAGTATGGCCTGTAGTTTCTCCACTACTAAAACCAATTGAGAACCCTTGTGTACAAGGCGCTCTGCACGGGAGCCTTCCCCAAGGGCAATGATTGGGCAACAGCCTAAAAAACGTATTAGAGTTAGAAGTCTTCTTTTTAGACAAACCCCCTTATCCCATACCACATCCTCTGTGGAACTCAAGTGCACAAAACAACATACTATGGATTTCATCACTTAACACTACAGGCTGATGCAAGTGCTCATTCTAATTCTAATGTTCACATATGACAGAGAAAAGCCTACACAGGTTTTATTATGTCATCTTTTTATATGAACTAGGCTTTAATCCATAAGCTGGAATACAGGAAAGATTGATTCTTGTTTGTGCATGTCTCTGAAATAAGCTTGGTATATAAAGTACATCTTTCTCTTATTTATTAAGAGGAGAGGCATTGCAACGTAACATGGGACAGATCTCTTTTATTGAGTAGCCAAGATAAACACAGAAGTATTAATGGGTAGGTGTTTAGCCATCATCATTCCTCTGCTTGTTTTGTTTTCCTTATAAAATATAGGTTTTTCAACTGCACCAAAACAGGACGGAGCAATTTTATTTCTGATCATCCACATCAGTTTTTAATGAGTTTGCATATACATCCCAAACATTTAAAACTATTTTTGAAGTAGAATCATTTGAGGAAGTTGCAATTTTCAATGTTAAAGCCATGTAAGCACTCCTGGCAAAAATTAAGCTTTGTAAAAAAAAGAAATTAAATAATGAATACAAAATACGATTTATATTATCATCTCAGGCAAATGCCTCCCATTCAAGTGATTTCTGACTTTAATGGAAGTACCTACACTTGCGACTCTGCAAGGGAGAAATTCATACAATACGGCAAGGACCCGTTTCTCCTGCTCTTACCAGTTTGTGCTTGAATCTTCCCTTATACATAGAGTATTTAACATTAAGCATTCAACACACTATAAAAGATGCTTAATACACCATTAAAGATGTTTAACGTCATTATATCTATACTTTTTGTTTTTAATGGCAGCTCTTCTCCCCAAACAAGCGGAAACTGTGTTTCCAGGAGACAAAATGGATCATAATTGAAGCAAAGAATGCTTTGTCTTCATTTGCAGATCATCTGTATTTTGTATGTCACATTTTTGTAATGTTTACTGGCATTTAATACCATGAATTCGCAGAGACCAATAATCCACTAAGACACTATAGCTATTATCCAGTGTCATGTGAGAATGCCTACCCCGTGCAACAGGCCCCCTCTTCTCCATCGGCAGCCCTCTGTGCCTCCCCCGCCCACTCCTACTATCTGTTCAGGAGGATTCTGCAACCATTCACAGCAAATTTGGCAGGTTGCAACGGGGAGACAGAATTGGTTCTGCCAGTGGCGTCTGTTGTGCAGGTAGATGAACACGGCTGACTGCAACCCTACTGTGATCACCAAAATTAGAAACTGTAACACCACACACAATAGTAATGCAGATGAATTCAGCCGTTCAGCCTCATTTCCACAAATGGTAGTTCCAGGACTGAGGTTTAATATGAAGTCTGTAAATACAGCATGTAAAAGAATGCCACTTCTGGATTTACTTAGCAAACACACAGGTTGCAAAGCTGCCAGTCTTCCTCTCGTCCCAAAATTCTGAGGATAAAGGCACTGTTTAGCTCCTTTCTGCTGACCAGCAAGCCTTCTGTTCTGACAGGAGACAAACTCATCCTTACTGTACAAAGCCTGTTATCACCCCCTTTTCCCTTTATGCTAAGCAGACTCTGCAAACATTTTTTCTACCCATGGTCCTGTCTTGTTTCAGCACTGCTTATGTTCTGCGCCGTTTTGCAGCACTTGGACTAGAAGGATTGCTATTTGCATTTAAGACTTTCTCAGTGACTCGGTTCCGCTTTCTCTTATCGGCGCCTTCTTTGGATCCAGATTCAGAAGAGCTCCTCTCTTTCTCTTTATTGCTTGGTTTTTCTGCTGCTTTTGCCAGGCTTCCCAGAGATGCATACACTGAAACAGAATTTAGACAAACGATCATGACTCGGATAACATCACATCAGGGCCACAAACAAAGACAGAACTCAGTGCAGGTAGTGGGCTTATGCCAGTCCTGAATGTACAGCCTGGTGCTCACCAGATGCCTTGGATTTCAGCTTCCATCTTCCCTAGTCAGCACAGCCAGTGGTCAGGGGCAGTGGGAGCTGCAGTCGAAAATATCTGGAGGGCATCAGGTTGAGGAAGGATGCTATTGCTTCACAGGTAGAACTATTTTCTATTTGACCAATCCTTCAAGCAGCCAAAGGGTCAGCTTGATGGACTGCAAGCTCCGGGTGTGTGGTTTCTGTGATTCCCAACCCTGACAAGTAGGCAAGTTTGTTCTTTGCTCATGCAAGTCCTTTGCCAGAGGGTGGCGCCCCACCTATGGAATGTGCTCCCCAGAAAGGTCTGCCTGGCACCGTCATTTGTTTTTCGGCGCCAGGCTAAGACCTTTTTATTTCAACAATATTTTAATAACTTTTAATATTACTATAGGTTTTAATTTGCAGCCGGAATGAATCGGGTTTTTAATTTGTATAATCTGTATTTTTTGTATTATATTTATTTATGTAAGCCGTCCCGAGGCGTTACGCGATGGGACGGCATACAAAAACTCTAAATAAATAAATAAATCTCAAATACTAGGAACTGCAGTGCCTGAAATTATAAGCAGCTGAATGCTGGGTAAGTGAAACACTGTGATTGGAGTCCCTGGCAGTACCATCATCCTGCTTTTCGAAGGATTGTTTCTCACATTCCTAGTTCAAATAATGCAGCTTCAGCTTCTACCAAGCGAGAGAACTACCCTCTGCAGGGGAATCCCCATTGATCAGGTATGTTTCTGAGGCAGTAGCATCTTGAGAACAATGAAAAAATGGTGGAGGCTCTGGGGCAACACCCCCCCCCCCCAAATCTTGGAGATCTTGCTGGGAGAAGTGGGATTTCAGCCCCCCATTTGGCAAGCGGCACTCACTCTGGGGCTTTTAAAGCACCTGACAGGTCAGGTCTGTCAGCTATCAGATGCTTCAAGAGGAATGTGGTAGTGGGGGAGACCGACTCATTCGCACCCTTGGGGGGCAACAGACAGGCTGGGTGCTTGGTCAGCTCTGCCAGCAGAGGCCATCCTCCCAGCCAGCCCAGGTCCCCACTGCTGTCCATACAGCACTGCAACCACATGCGGTTGCGCACAGCTGACAATCGAAATACAATGTATGATTTCCAAATATTTCCGAACATTAATTTGGTTATCTAAAAAAAAACTAACCATCCCAAGCAGCCTCTCCAAGGTCCCACTTGTGACCCTTGGAAGGCCTGCTTGGAGATGGGTACACTGGGATCACAAAAGTTGGCTTGAAATGCCAAAGAAATCTCAAGAAAAGGGCTTTTTAAAATGATTGGCAGGCTGAAAATAGGTTACAGCAACAGCAGCGGTCATTGCTGGGAGGGAACCCTTGGTGCTCCCACCAGGTCCCCCGAGACACTCATGCAAGGGGAAGTGGGAGCGCACCCATCCTCCGGGCTTGTGCCACACTGGGTTGCCATACTGTGCAGACCTCCCGCTGGTTCAAGTGTTGACAGCCCTCCATAGGATGTTCAGATGAAAATGAGAAGCCAAGCACAGGATCATCTGCATACCTGCGATGCTCAACCCAAACCTCCGGACAGCTTCCCCCAGCAATTCCATGTGGATGTTAAAAAGGATGGGGGACAAGATGGAACCTTGGGCCAATACAAATCCTCCCGCACCACCTTAGGACGCTGCTACGCCAATGGGCTGGAACCACTTTACCACCACGCCTCCTAAACCCAACACAGAGAAATGATCCAGAAGGATACCATGTGCAGTGGCAATGAAAGCTGCCAAGAGAGGTCGGAGTATGTCCGCTGGCTCTGACACTGCATTCCAGAGATCTTTAGCTGCCGAAATGACCATGAAGAGTGTGCCTGAATGTATCCTCAGGGCGATTTCAGAGGGAAGGTTTCCAAAGTTAAGCCTGCACATGACTCCCAAAAGCCACAGCGGACTATCAAGCAAAACACTGTGGCAGGGACCAGTAGGATCAGACCAGGGGTCACAGTCCAGAAGACTGCTGCACAAACCAATCTCCGCAACCACACGTTCGAACTCATGGCATGCTTCTCCCCACCTTTGGTTTAACATTACATCAACCTTTGGAAAAATGGCTGCATTTATCAATCCCGTAGCAGTCACTCTCCCAGGATAGGCTACTGCAAGTTAGGAGACATATCTGGCACCATGCCCCACATGTGATGTGGTTGAAAACCAGGGTTCAGAGCCCTGGAGAAGTGATACAGTCTTAGAGAGGACACGGTTTTCATGTGCTAAAATTACCATCTTCAGGACCTGCATGTGATTCCATCTCTTCTTTTATTTCTTCTTTCACATCATCTTCAATCATCACCTTACCTGTGGGAATAGATTAGGAGAGAAGTGAAGGCACTGGCACACATTCTCTTTCTTCTGGTAAATTTTGCAAGATTTCCTAAGTATACTCAGGGCAACAGCCTCCAATGGATAATTCAGCATCTACCAACCACTACCCACGCCCCCCGTTACCTACTTTCAGTCCATTTGAGGAGGAAAACAAGCCTGTTTAAAGCAGAAGCCGGAGCAGGCAACTTAGGTTCCAATCACATGCATGTTTGCACAAAAGAAGGGACTACAACTCCCTTCCCAGCCATGCTGGGGATTCTAGGACATTTTTCTGACTATGCATGCATATGATTGCACCATCATGTAGAAATATGCAAAGACAGGCCAAGGAAGTCATCATGTAAACAGGGATGGTGTTTTTACTTCAAAGGAGTCAAATATAAATACACAAAATTTTAAATCTTGGGAATATGCCCCCCAGCCCCCAGGCATTAAACATTTCAGCTATTCAGAGCTGGTCCAAGACATCTTTCTACCTGAGGCAAAATACAAGACTAAATCCTTCTCCGCTTCCATGTATAGAAACTGAACAGCACTGGTACTTAAAATGACCTTCAAAGTGGGCAGCACCCTCCACTGCAGCTGAGGACCCAAGGCTAGCTCAGGGCTGACAAGGAAGGCCTCGCGGCACCCACAGCTCTGCCTTCCAACAACTTGCTACTGCTCTCTGCACTTTGCCACCTGAGACTACGGCCCCACTCTGCCTTAGGGCTGGCCCTGCAACCATGGTAAATTACTGCTACCATCAATGATGCAAGGTTACTAGATTAATTTATGACTATTGCAAATTCCAAAAGCTGAGTCATGGTGTGTGCATTTTAAATCAAATTCTCTTCCTAGCAGTGGATGATGGAATTATACGGAAGGCAAACAGGAAAAGAGAATCATTGTAAAAAGCAGTTCTGAGAGCTAAGGTATATAAAAGAGGGCTATAGGGCCATCCGGTCCACCCCACTGCTCCACTTCCATATGTGGTCACCCATCTAGCTGCAGGCCCGCACCTCTCCAGCTTAGCAAACATGCTGGCTTGATGTACAGCTGTGCAGATGGTGTATTTATTATGGCTTCACCCTGTCATTAGCACTGTTTACACATCACTATCCTTTTTTCTTGCAAACTTGTTATCAGTCCCTCTTTCTTGCATTCCCAAAGCTGGTTCTCAGCTATGTGGTTTTTGTTCAGAAGAAACCAAAGCAACACATTCTGTTTATTTATTTTAAATTTTTCTATACCATCTACAATTCCACAGAAAATCTTTAGATGGCTTATATCAATAAAAACCAAAACGATTTATAGAACCTGATTAAAATAGAATTAAATCAGACATATATATATATATATATATATATATATATATATATATATATAAAACAGCTAACATACTGGTTGAATGAAAAGGTCTGGCAACAGAAAGAATAGAGTGTTGACATCAGCTGAATCCTTCTGGGGAGCATATTCAAGGTGCCACAACTGAGAAGGCCATTCTCCTTGAAATTGCCTACCTCACCTCCTTCAATGAGGGCTCCATAAAAGATCTTAAGGTATATGGACAGGTATATATTGAAGGAAGCACTTCTTTAGATAAGCAGGCCCTAAACTGTTTAGGAGTTTATATGTTATTGTCAACACCTTAAATTAGACCCAGACTTCAATTGGGAGCCAGTGCAGATGATACAGGACTGGTGTTTCTAGAAACCTTACGGGCTAATGTAACACAAAGTCATTCAAACAAATTCATTTCTATATAATGGTAGCCCAGCTGGATCACTGCCTTGAGCTCAGACCAGCTACAACAGTAAAATCCAGTCTGTTCCATATAATCAAAACAATTACGCTTAGGGCCTTGTCCTTCCCAACTTGACTCCCTATTTTAAATGAATATCTATTGAAAATATGTATAGGCCACCTTTTAGTTTAACCCCCCATAATCCTTTATTGTTCATTAATGATTATCATAATTCCTTATTATTGCAATCTGACCTTTGAGAACACTTTTATTAACTTCACTTTTTTTCTTAAATAGAAGCATTAAAAAAGGATGGATTTGAACATTGAGGAAGCAATCTTTGCGTTCCCGTTCTCCGGCCTTGCATATTTTGCTAGATGGGCTTTCAGCTGTAACTTTTTGTCACAACCAGCAGTGGTGCTTCGGAAGGAGGTTGGCAGAGGCTCAGGATAACTTGCATCCTGGCTCTCCAGTCTCCTTTCCCTGGCTTCCAGAACATCCCCTTGCCCAGTCTTGAAGACTGAATGCCTTGGAGGGCAGCCACTGCGATTCTTTCCATGCCAGCTGCCAGGGGACACGGTCAGATCTCCAATCCTGCTTCTGAGATCAAAGCACTTCCTCTGCTCTACTGTTTTTAGGGTGCAAATGGTTTTTATTATGAAGTTTTACTGTTCTGTATTGTATAGTGCTGTGACAAGTTTTAGTCTTTTCATACCTCTTACACACCGCCCTGGTCTCTGTCAGGAAGAAGGGAGATCTAAAAAATATTTTAATACCACTACCCTAGACATATCAACTCAGAAATAAGCCCCACCGAGTTTAGTAAAGCTAAATATTCTCTCTCTCACACACATACACACACATTAACTGCTCTTACATCTCACCTTCTTTTACCTCTTGAATAATTTCTTCAGGAAGGATGAAATTTTTCTCCGAATTGGGAAATGGAAGAATCTCAGATTCATGCTTAGACATTAAAAATATTTAAAGCATTTGGTTATGCAACAATTCAAATTTTCTAAAGAAATGCATAATTAAGATTGTGATAATTACTAATTGATTACTAAAGTTCACTGAACCTCAACAAGTTAAAGAGAATTGGAAAAAGAATCCTACAATTATTTAATCTACATCTATTTCAAGTACCACACATACAAAGTCCCTACTTAATTTTTAATGCAATGCTTCAACATATGTGATTTAGAAAGACCCTGCAAGGACAGAGTGTGTATCAATTAGAATGTTCAATGTTCAGAAGGTAGTTTACTTCTTGCCATATTAGATGACATGGTATTAAAGAAACATGTTGAGCAAAGCATGTAACTAGCGTGGGGAGTTCAGAGTAAAATGTTAAGATTATTATCTCTAATGCTGAAAGGATGAGAGAGATTTTCTGTTATGATTGTTTGGTATCATCCAATGATGCTATCAATGTACATCTTCTCTGAAGGTTTGTAATTCTCTCCCTCCTCACTGTTTTGATGGACACCTCCCCTGGATAGGGGCATTTGGTCAGCTGAGTGATACCAACTGCATACAACCCAGACTGTGTATATGCACTGGCTGCAAGAAATGCGTGCTCCTGGCAGCAGGCTTTTGGAGATGTTGCATAACACAAGCCATGCAAGCTGAATCAAAGCTGCCAGGCACAGAGCCCCGGACCAAATATGATCATGGTCTCTTGCATGTCTCACTGGGCTCCGTGGGGCTTACCTTTGAGCAGACATATAGGACTGCACTGAAACAGGCTGGGCCATGAAAAAGTATCAAGATCAAACATCCCCTGTGCTATATACATGATTACAGTGTTGTTACAAAAACTGTTGTTAGGTCTCACAGTCGGGAGTAGGTGCAGATCAAATGAAACCTTAGCATCAACCACTGTAGTCACTGCAGATTAACCTGCTACCATACCTGTCTTCCAGTGTCATACAGTACATTGCCACACACTGAATGGGCCAGGGATCTGTGGATTACCAGCACCAGGGCCACCAAGCTCGGTTTTCTGTCAGGTAACACTCACCAGTGCCTGCATGTCATACATGGTGCTCAAGTGGTCCCAAATGACTTTGGAAGAAATCTGCCTTCCGATATTCTGACTAAACTTATCTCGTATACAGATCATGTGAAAATGGCGATTCACACCTGATTGTGGGGAAGGAGGAAAAGAAATAAGGGAACTTAATTTTGCCTTATTGGAAAATCCAATTAAGTAAATGTAGGTGATTGCTTTACACAAGAACACTTCACAACATACAGGAGAACAATAAAATGACAGAGTTAGAAGTACCCCCCACACAAGAGGAAAATGAAGTATAATGCAACCCTAATGCAACCACAATGATCAATGTGAAATCTTCCCTGATTTGCTTTGTCCAAAAATGTACAGTGCCACGGAGGATCAATAAGGCACGCCTATAAAACAGCCGCTCATCAGCATGTGTGTGGCAAGTTAGGAATGGCCTTCATAAATCTCTGTGTGGGTGCGAGTGGTAGGGAAGAGTCACAGAAGTGCAGGTGCACCTGGGAGGTGAAAACACACCTCAGGACTACAGCAGAGAAATCAGGAAAAGGCTGCTGTGATCCTTGGGCAAGAATACGGAAAGGATGGGGATTTCACTTGTAGGGGCTGCTGAGAACTGAGGAAAGGCTGAGAGGGCAGAGTAAGGAATGCAGGAACCACGCTGCACAGGTAAGTGCTTGACTGACGAGTCAGTTTAGCCGAGAATCCATGTGGGCTATGGAAACAGTGCAGGGCTGTTTGCTGCATCACGCAACCCCAGCCACTGACTGGCACCAATAGCTCTCAAAAGTTTCAGGAAGGAGTTTCTCCAGCCCTGCCTGGAGCTACCAGAGATCAAATCTGACATCTTCAGCTAGCAAATCATGTTCCCCGGAAGTGAGCTACAGCCCCTTTGTTAACATTGGGCACGTTACAGACAGGGATGGGGGGTGGGGGCAGGATCTGCACTCATGCCCACCTTTCCCCCCCAGTAGGAGTCCTGACAAGAGCAGAATAAATGCCTTCATAAGACTTCTGTTGGACGTTGAGATTGTACTCTCCCAAGCAGATATCTGTCCTCTTGCTCTCTATAAAACACCATGCATACTGATGGTGCTATACAAAATAAAATAAAATATACTCCCACTCAACAAGTCTACAACAACTAAGACACATCAGACTGTAAGCTCCTCAGGGCAGGGCCCTATCTTCATGTTGCGGCTGTCCTGACACACCATCACGCACTGGGATAGTGGCAGATGGACCAAAAAGGAGATTAAGGCTGCAAGCCTAAATAGTTGCTAGGGTCTTAGAATAAAATCCTGTTCATGTCTAGACAGAATGAAAATCCTACAGTTCCTAACATTCCCCTATGCTGGCAGTTGCAGGACTCTGTGGTAGAACATTTCTCGTAGACCATGCACAGAACTGCACTTAAGAAACCAGATAACCACGCAAGTGCATGACTTTATTAAGGGTGCAATCCTATGCACATCTAGCCTGAAAAAGGGCCTACAGCTGCCAGCATTTGGGAGTTGTAGGCTCTGTTTTCCAGTTAAACATGAATGGATTTACCCTAAGCTGAATACTATGGAAATTATTTCCGAGCTAGCAAATGGAGTTGCGGCTGAAACGCTCAGAAAATGCCTTCAAGTGCATTTTCTCATGCCATGCCATGCCATGCCATGCCATGCCATGCCATGCCATGCCATGCTCTTAGCCATTCGGCCTAGGAGCAAGAAACCCCATTCCTATTCCGATTCCCAGCGGCGCAGCAGAGAGACCGTTACCAACAACGGACAACGCCACATTTAAAATCCCATGTCGAGGCGAGTCATCGCGAGCAGCCGGCCCGGGGCGGCAAATGCGAAAGGAGGGCGCGGGAAAGGGCCTCTGGGCGGCCTCGTGAGGAAGGCGAGCTGCCCGCCTGCGGGCCCGCCGAAGAGCTTTCCATCCGCCGGCACCCCCCGGGCGCCCCTCGCGCCTGTCCTCGGGCCGCGGCGCCACGCGAGGCCGAGGCGCGCGCTGGGCCTACCCTCCTCCGCCTTCTCTCACCGACGGGCTTGTGGCCCAGCATGGCGTGAAAGAGGCACACCTCCACCTCGGGGCTCCACACCACGGGCAGCGGCGGCGCCACGGGCAGCGGCGGCGGAGGCGGCGGCGGGGCCGCCGCGGTTGCCATCGCCGCCGCCGCCGCCGCCGAGGAGACGCTCGCCGCCGCCGCCTCCTCCTCAGACGCCGCCGCTTGCAGGACGGGCTCGGCCACGGCCGACACGGACACGGCGCCGGCCGCGGGGCAAGCGGGCCTCACGTCCGTCCCCGCCGCCGCCAGCGCCGCCGCCCCGGCCGAGCTCTCGGCTTCGCCCATCGCCGCCGCCGCCGAGCGCGGGCGAGC
>NW_025336481.1:6481865-6492391 GCF_004798865.1 Varanus komodoensis
CCGGGGCTCCTGCGGGCGGCGGCCGAGCGCCCCCTGGCGCCGCGGCCGGGGGAGCGCGCAGCGCCGCGGCCTCCCCGGGGCGGCCTCTCCCAAGGAGGCGGTGCGCGGCGCGGGATCGGCCTCCGGTTGGCTGGTGGAGTGATGGCTCCGCCCCGGCGTGTGATGGACAGTCTTCTCCCACGTGGGCGGGAGGCCTTGGTTTCGCGGCGGCTCGCGGCTGACGCGGCCGGTCTCTGCGCCTGGTGCGTGGCCTTCGCCGCGGATCCGGCTCGGTTTCATGCGTTCTCGCGGGGAACCCGAGGCACGGACAACACCCGCCCCGGCCAGAGTCATCCAGTGAGCTTCATGGCTGAGTGGGGACAAGAATTCTAGTTTCCAGAGGCTCACTCTGATCCTCTAACTGCAATCTGGCACTGGATTTCAAGTTTTACGTTGGTTTATGAATTAGGTATTTTGTTTCAGTTCTGTACTGCCCAATAGCTGAAGCTTCCTGAGTGGTTCATAATAAGAACACCAGGCACTATAATAAAATACAGCACAAAGTCCTCATATAATAAAACACACCATGATTTCAGCATCCAAAATTTAAAACAGTCTGAAGAGTTCAAATAATGTTAATTGAAAGCAGCAGCAGCAACAACAACATGGACCTCTTAAAACAGCAGTTGTGTCTCATCCTATGCCATTAAATGCATGAGACCTATTTATTCCTGCCTCCTCTGAGTCTCCCAAAATGGTAAATAGCATACCTTGATGATGATGATAAAGTCATTTAAAAATTAAAAATGTAGAATGGGAAAATGAATCTAGTTAGTGACAAATGAAAAACAAAGTAATATTAGTGTAGGTTTTGTTTTGGAGAACATAGCCCTGGCCCAGGGCTATAAGGATTTTGGCAGAGGGGAGCTACGAGTTATTCTCTGTGCCTGTGATGATTAAGGAGTACAAGTGAAATCTGCAGCAAAATATTGCAGTATGGAATGCTCCTGCTCAGGTTTCTTGCCTGCTAGTTCTGCCTTGTTCCCACATACTAGATTACCTGCCCTTTCCTCATTTCCTCCACCAACAGTTAGAAATCCAGGCCCATTGAGCTTGCTCAGGCTCCATTGAGGTTTGGGCTGTTCCCCCATCTCTTCCCCTTTGTCTTTTTTGACAAATCCTTTAAACAAAAACAAAAACATAATCTTCGGTCTGCTGATAACCTTCCTTAGGTTGGCTTCATGAAGAACCGCATTCAGAGAAGGAGTATGTATCCGTGCTGGTGGGTGCTAGACAACTTTATGCCATCCTGAGCTGTGGTTCAAAGATGTTGGAAGGCACCAGTTTACCCACTGCTGGATAGATCATTTCATGAGGTGGGGGCACTTTAAGCAGGGCCTCTAACCATTGAGCAGGTATCGGGTAGTCTCTCAAATACTCCAAGCTCAAACTGTTAAGGGTTCAAAAGTCCAAAATCAAAATCCATTTGATTTGTGGATGGAAACGAATTCACAGCCAGTGTATACCAGACACTGTGTGAACTGACTCTGTACTAAATGGATCGTCGGTCTGAGCCAGCAAGGCTTTTGCCCTGGAAGGCAGTTTCGTGCAGCTGAAGACAGTTCTGTAGTAAACACAATCTATAGAAGCTCAGTATTTGGGCTAAATTGCTGCTATTTTGCATCACTCATGTTGACTGCTTGCTAGTTTCTGGATCTAATGCAAAATGCTGGATTTCAGTTTGAATGCCCAAAATGGTTTGGGACTACCTTATCTGAATAACCATCTATATTCATATGAGCCTGACCAGGCATTCACATCAGAGGAGCTTACTCTTCAAACTCCTAGCAGGGCTTTTTCAGTGGTGGCCCCACACCTTTGGAACTCCTTCCCCCAGAATCATTTATGGCTTTTATAAAAACGCTGAGAACACATTCATTCTAAACATTTGGCGTTTAAAAGCCATTACAGCTACTGCCGCATGCAAGAGTTTAATTGTTTCATAAATTAAAACTTTTGTAATATTGTCAGCTGCCTTGTGAGGGCAGCGTATCTTGAAAGACAAGTTAATATTTTAAAGTAAATGAATACAAATTCATTCTTGTGATGCATGCTAACCTTTTCCCCAGTGCATGCAAATTGTTATAAGTGTTTACAGAAAAACAAAAGTGTTTATGATTCACTTCTACAGCCCTGTTCCTTTTAGGCATGCAAGCATGAAGCAAAATCTTTATTGTTGGGGAAATCAGGTCCTCCTTTGACTTGTTATTAGACTGAAATTTTAATCTTCCAGCTGACATTAAAATAAATAACCTGCACAAACTACCCTGGTGGAATAGATACAGACTTCTGGAGAGTAATGAATGTCAGAACCAAAAACTCTAAAGAATGAAGGCTCTCTTTTTACACAAATGACCTTATTAAGAAAAAGGATGGGGAAATTTTCACTGAAAAATCATCCATTGGCATCAAAGAGTATTTCTTATCTTACGACTTGGCCCTCATGATGACAGTTTTTGTTTAAATGCTAAAGCAGGTTAATGGAATAATAAGTGAGTTAGATAAATGTCACAAATGGAAAAAATTGCAGAGCCTTAACTCTAAACCAAGAGATTGCTCAGCTCAGTCTGTCTAACTCCTGCTGTGGAGCACAGAATGGGAAGGATGCATTTGTAAGCCACAGATTGAATGACAGAAAAACTTACCTGCTGGAGTTACTATAATCTTAATGTAAAAGAATCTGGGTTCACACAACACCATAAACCAAGGTTGGATTGTCATACTGCCTGAAACCAGCCAGAGTAGTTAACTCAGCATAGTGCTGGACTCAGGTAACACAATGAGCCATGCCTAGCTTGTGTACCAGCGTTGGTTAGCATGCTGTGTGAATTCAGCCTGTGTCATATACCGGCAAGGCCACAGTAGTTCAAATTCCCAATGCATGTTTCTTTTTTATCCAATTCCAAAGCAGATTACCATATACTGATCTCATTTTATGTAGTCATCTTGTGAACCACCCCTTCTAATTAATGTGGCATTTCAAAAGATGATCTATTACATTCTGCAGCTCTTGAAGGAAAGCCATTAAACTACAGCAAAAATGTTGCAAAACAGCAGGGAATCAATCTAATTTATAAGACCAAAATGCAGACCACGTCTTCACCTAAGTACTGCATAACGAAGTTAATAAATCCGAGCAAACCCCCCAAAACAAATGCGTAATGAATAAATAAAATTTGGCTTGCCACCATTGAAAAGTTTAATGTTAGGTCTAATAAAGGACCGCAGTGCTGAAAACTATGCAAGGAATAGAGGCAGAATGCTAATGGACTTCCAGGATTAATGCAGGCAGTCCCAGAATCTCAAGATACGCTTCAGCTGCTATCTGAATAAGGTAGAGAAACCATTCCTTCCACAATGCCCAGTTCTAAGTAAGACCCCCTGAAAGTGAGGAATTTGGCCTTGGCTGGCTGTCAGAAAAGTCAGGTCAGCATTATCTGGCTCAAACGCCTCATCAGAAAGCTCAGCTAATTCTGAGAAGATGCATAGAGTAGGGAGAGGAATGAGGTGGGTAGAAGAAGAAATCCTAGATAGGAGAGGGGGTGAAATGAGACATGGCAAATTGTATGCTCAGACACGGCAAATTGTTGGGAGAGCATATGATTAGTCTGACAGATTCCTTTTTGAAGTTTTCCAGAAGTTGGAGATATTTTAAGTATTTAAATACACATTAAATTTCTATCCTGATGTGTCAAATTGTCTGTTAGAGAACAGAGTGTGTCAGTCTGCATAGAAATTTCTATGTCACCAATCTGCTGTGCTTAACAGAAAAAGGGAAACTTTTCAAACAAATCAAAACCTAGAAGATTTTGATAAGATTTTGCAAAACACAGTCAGAAACTTGAAGAGTTTCTGATTATCTTTTAAAAAATAATGAACACTTTCCTTTAGGTGGATATGTATTTTTTTGACTTCTTTTACTGAAGCTCATAAATTTGATAGACTGTTATTGCTAGGTAGATCTCAGATCATGGGACTGAAAAAAGTAAAATTTATTCTTGCACCAATTTCCTTTTCACCTACCCCTTGGAGCTGCAAGACCTTCTGAGATTGTATGTGAAATGACTAATACTCTGAACACTAAATATTTTAATATGATTAAAATAAGTCTACATATGATCAATCACCTGTGATTTATGTACATGAATGCAGGTTCAGTGGAGGAGGTAAACAGCAAATTTCTACTGGAATTCACATTTCATTCATTCATTTATTAAAAGCTTTTGTATGCCATCTTATTATACAAGATCTCATTTCTGTACTGCCCCATGGCCGAAGCTTTCTGGGCGGTTCGAAACAATTAACCACATTAATTTATTAATATTTCATTTCTATTTCTTTTGTATACAAAAGGTACAATAAACACATGTACAACAACACAGTATAAAATTCCAGCATGCAAACTTAAAACAGCTAAATACTCCAATATAAAAAAATACACACCAGCTTAACATCTAAAAAATGTCCATTAAAAACTAGATCTATTTAAAACAGCAGACAGAACCCAATATAAGCCACTAAATACCATTAAATGCCTGGGAATAGAAGGTGGTTTTAACCTGATGCCAGAAAGATGATGGTTTGGGCACCAGGGAGACCTCAGTGGGGAGACTGTTCCACTTGTGGGGGGGGGCACCACTGAAAAGACACTCCCCTTTGTTGCTTCGGTGGGCTTTCCTTGGAGCCAGGAGAAGGCTGCAGATTAAGATGATAGGTCTGGGTTGTTTGAGGTTGTGTGAGGCGTTCTGAGGTCCCAGACCATGCATTATTTATTTCATTTCTATACTGCCCATAGCCAAAGCTCGCTGGGCAGTTTACAGCAAAGTATAAAAAAAGTAAAATAGATAAAAACATAACAAGAATTAAAAATTCAGGGCTTTACAGATTAAAGCCAGCACCTTGAATTGTGAATTGGAGCATATATGGAAACCAGTGGTTTTTGTTGTTGTTGTTGTTAGTCGCAAAGTCGTGTCTGATCCATCGCGACCCCATGGACAACATTCCTCCAGGCCTTCCTGTCCTCCACCAGCCCTCGGAGTCCACGCAAGCTCACGCCGACTGCTTCAGTGATTCCAATCCCCCATGATGATAAGGATATCATTTTTTGGTGTTAATTCTAGAAGGTGTTGTAGGCCTTCATAGAACCAGTCAACTTTAGCCTCTTCAGCACCAGTGGTTGGGGCATAGACTTGGGCTACTGTGATGTTGAATGGCTTGCCTTGGATTCGAACTGAGATCATTCTGTCATTTTGGAGATTGTATCCCAGTACTGCTTTTCCTACTCTTTTGTTGACTATGAAGGCTACTCCATTTCTTCTGAGGGATTCTTGCCCGCAGTAGTATACCTGATGGTCATCTGAATTAAATTCACCCATTCCTGTCCATTTTAGTTCACTGATTCCCAAGATGTTGATGTTCAGTCTTGTCATCTCTTGTTTGACCACGTCCAGCTTGCCTTGATTCATGGATCTTACATTCCAGGTTCCTGTGGAGTATAGATCTTTGCAGCATCGGACTCTCCTTTCACCACCAGATGCATCTGCAACTGAGTGTCCTTTTGGCTTTGACCCAGTCGCTTCATTCTTTCTGGTGCTACTAGTACTAGCCCTCCGCTCTTCCCCAGTAGCATATTGGACACCTTCTGACCTGAGGGGCTCATCTTCCAGCGTCATATCTTTTTGCCCTTTGGTACTGTCCATGGGGTTTTCATGGCAAAGATGCTGGAGTGGGTTGCCCTTTCCTTCTCCAGTGGATCACATTTTGTCAGAGCTCTCTGCTATGACCTGTCCGTCTTGGGTGGCCCTGCACGGCATGGCTCATAGCTTCATTGCGCTACGCAAGCCCCTTCGCCACAGCAAGGCAGTGATTCACAAAGTGTTTTTTAACTTGTTGCTAAGTAAGCAGTGAGATGGCCAAGTTTTGTCACACCTTGTTCAGGGTGGTTAAAACAAAAAGAGATTCAAAGAGCTCCAAAGGAGAATGGCCATGACAAATGTGGTTTAATGTAAACTAATATAAAGTGATGCATTTTGGAGCAAAAATTCCCCGCTTCACATACGTGGGGCTCAACTAGCTGTGCTGAACAAGTTAGAGATGTTGTAATGATGGATGACTCAAGGAATCTGTCAGCTCAGGGTGCAGCTGGTGTGTAAAAGGCAAATTCCATGTTAGGAAATCATTAGGAAAAGAATGCAAAATAAAGCTACCCATTTCCCCCTTATTATCATGTTGCCCTTACAATGGGGGACCCTGGACAGCTGTTTGTGTGGGTGGTCTTGCTGGAGCACTGGAATCTTAACAACTACTTGGTGCTGGCATTATTAATAGTATTTCTGTACCACTCAGTAGTCAAAGCTGTCTGCATGGTTTGCAGTACAACTTGCAATAAAATACAGATTAACCATAAAACCTCATCACAGATACAGAATGGAATGTAAAAGCCAAATTTCAAACCACAGTTAAATCACAGGACCTTTTAAACAGCTGATGTTATGCCCCCACAAAATATAAAACTGAATACAAACCTAGTCATAATGGAGAGTTTTAACCAATATCGAACAATAAATGGTGTTATATGCTGATGCCAGACCTGACATCTGTCCTCAAACAGATGGTGGAAAGCAGGTTTTATACTGGAACACTAGATCATGGAGAGAACTCAGAACGGGGGCTGAGAAACAGAGATACATGATTAAAAGATTAAAAGCAGATCCTACATCCCAGGAGGAAATAAAGGTAGTTCAGATGGAGGTCTAAAAAGATTGAAGACTAGGAGGGGGATATTGTGGAAACTTTTATCTAAATGGTAGGCTCAGCTAATTTCCTCAGAGTTGACTTACGTACCCAAAGTCCACAGTTTAAATCCTAATAATTAGATTCCCCAAGAGTTTAACAACTTCTCAAAGGATCTTGTTAGTAGGAAATTTTCTTTCTGCAAGGCATACTCTGATGTGCAGGCCAGATGTAACGCAGGAATGGTTTTGTTTTAAAGCACTTTGATACAGAGACAGATTTATTCTTTGTTAAATTAGTTAACAGAAAGGCGGAAAGTTTAATCTCAGGAGGAAACAACCTTTGGTGATGTGGTCTGAAATAGTTGTTGGCATTTTAATGTTGCTGTTGACAGTCATAGCAAATCTTCTGACAACCTTTCAGTGGGTGGTATTAGATAGCTCCTAAAGTATGATATTGATTATTGCTTCTGCAGAGGTAATTGCTATGCAGCAGTTTAAGCTGATACATTTTTAGCCTTTTTGTGGGATATTTTTCCCAAGGTTATTATTTTAACTCAAATTCTGTGAAAAAACAGCAATGTTCTAGCATGTTTGGGGCCAGATGATTAAAGTAAAAGGTTGCATTGATCTTCTAAGGCATTGTAATCATGTTCTAAATATAGGTCCAAGTTGAGCTTATTAATATATTGATGTATACAGCTTTGACTATGGGGCAGTATAAAATTGTCCATACATAAATATGTAAGAGCTTTCATTCATAGGGTCACCATAAGCAAGAGACGACTTGAAGTACATAACAGCAGCAAATCAATCGATCAATCGATCTGAACTTAATCTCAGTTTAGAGGAATATATTATCCCTTAAATCTTGTGGCATAAGATCATAAAAACAAGTCTATTTAATCTACCATCCCATGTAGGGCGGCCACTTACGTGTCATCAAAATAAGAAGAGATGTATCAGCCTAAAAAAGAGCGAATGAAGACGTGGATTTGCACGTGTGAAATGAATACGTGTACAGAGTGTGCCAAACTGACACATTTCATTAATTACACATGGCAGCTTTGGGAGATCCATGGGGGAGTTTGGCTGTCTGGACATCCCTGTACCTTACACGGCACAGTCTCCCACAGTGTTTGCTTCCCTTGAACGAAGAAGCCAGCATACTCCTGACAGCAGGTTAAAATCGACGATGGAGCAGTTATGGATCCCTTAAAAGATCAAATTAAACTTATGCCGAGCACTTCGTAGTGCTTTGAGATGCCATTTTTTTCCTTATAACCCTCATGCCTTGGAGTCGTGGGTAGGTATCTCCCACTCTTGGGATTTTTCAGTTAAGATTCCTCATTTGTTTTACTCTTGTGTGAGTGCAGCCCCCATTTGGTTTAGGAACACTGTGCACCAAGAGGGGAGAATTTAACCTCCCCCCCTCCCTGATTTGCTTCTCAAAATCCTCTCTATGGGGCTGGGTTAAGAAAAGCAGAAGCTTCCATAGATATCATGTGAGACACGCCTAAAGAGTATCAAGAATCTTGAAAGCCCATGTGGCATTGTGGTTAGAGTGATGGACTAGGACTCTGGGGATCTGCTTTCTAGCCTCTACTCAGCCATGAAACTCAGAGTGCGACTTTGGACCCATTCACTGATTCTCGACCTAACCTACTTTTCAGGGTGGTTGTTATGAGGATAAACTCGGGAGCGGGATTACGTTGATCACCTTGGGTTCCTTGCAAGTGGGCAAAAGCTGAAATATTAATAAATATATTAACTGTTCTCCATTTGAATTATCCTTGCCCAGTCTAAGTGCAGTAAAGCTTTCTAATTATTTTTGCTCTAATTTGGATAATCTTCAGGCATTCAGCATCTCTTAAACAGCATACCAAATCTGTGTTCCAAACTCAAGACTCAAGAATGAAAGTATATTAAAAGTTGGTGATTCTGATTGCCCCAAAACACAATTTATTTAAGATGCATGGTGGGGAAGGATACATAACCGTTCTCATTAGGCACATGAGAAATAAACCTATCAGTCAGCATTCTTGCTATGCTGCTCTCTGAAGATTTTAATGAGGTCTGGTGGTGTGCTAAAATCACCTCTTAATTATGCTGTTAATGGTAATGATGCTCATCAAAAAATGATGAAGACAGGCATATCCTTTCCCAGGCTTTGCAGGTTAAGCTTTTCTGACTTTTAGCTGTGTGACTTAGACCTGAGCTGTAAACAAAGGGGTGCTTAAAAGTTTCTGTTTTTAAGTTCAGATGCAATTCGAGGTTGCAACAGTTGCAAAGGACTAATTGCACTTGGTAGAACTAACAGAGAGCAGAGAAGCCATGGGGAGGTGGTTTGGCTGGTGAAACCTTCCACTGTGTGGGGTTGTCCTGTTCTAACTCTCGCTCCATCTTCCTTTTCATGGGGATTCAATTGGGTGTTTATCCCAGGTACTGGCTAGGCCTAAATTTAAAAGTCTCTGTACCTGAGAATGTCAAATACCTATTTGCTTTGTTTAAGAAACTGGTAGTTCTCGCCTTGGTTACAGGTGCCACTTGTACACTTATAATTTCTTAGGGATATATGTAAAAGTTATCTTAGCAGCTGAGTTTTATAATTCACCCTATGAGCATTTCTGTCTTGATTTTCCCAAGTCAATTCAGAACATTTTTCATTCTTAGAGTCCTATGATTGATGTGTGATCATTCAAAGTAACGCTATGCTAGTCATTTTCATTAATGGACAGAGTGTTCCTTGCTGTCCTTCACTGCAGAATCAGAATTTAGATAGCTGCATCTCTCTGTGAATGATTGAACTCCCTGATTGTAATATGTTAACTCCCTGTAGAGTTGGATTATTTCTTCCATCTTGTACATCCTTTTAAACTCTGAAAGGGGGATTGGTGATTCAGTAAGTCACAGCCCAAACTTTTGGTTCAGCAAAGTAAACTTGGAGACCTTAGATATGTTGATTTTAATGCCCCCATTTCCTTTTCAGGATTTAGTCATTCTTCCAACACAAGTTAGTATTTCTAACATCATTGCTGGCATTTGAGATTAATCACAAAGATCTACAGAAATAGTTCGGCTTCCTACAGTCACTGATTTGTAGCTCGGCCATTTACAAAACCATCCTTTATTTAGAACAGGGATAGTGGAAAAATCTGTTCATTTTGTATTTTAATGGTGACATTAAAAATTCATACTTCCTAAATCTGCACATGGATTAAAAGCGCAACGATATCACAATATTGGCCATTCTCTGAAATTGACAATGCTGTCCACAAATTAAAACATGTACACAAAAACTGTGTGTGAAGGTGCAGTATGAACAAGAACACATTCTGTTGGGGGAAATGCTTGCAAAAATGTGCAAATTAGGAAAAGGGTGTTTTTAGGAGAAATGTACATTATTTTGGGCAGACTTTAAAAATAAAAATGATATGGAAAAGGGGCAAAACAAACTTCATGTTGGAATACTGAGAAACGGAGAAGAAATGAACTTGATGTGGTTTTTTCTCCTAATCTAGAAAAGAATAGTTATGACATAGTATTAGTTGATCTTTCAGATTCTTTTAGAAATGACGTTAAAATGCATGTATAGGATATTAAATACTAGCAGTTAACTGGTTATGAACATCCTCAGGTTCCAAAATAGTTGTGGAGGGACAGGCAAACGGTGATGTTTGAGATCACGAAGAAAGTTGCATAATACCCTTCCACAGATTAAAGTAGAAAACCATTTTCCTTCTCCTCAGCTGCAAC
>NW_025336481.1:6492491-6510541 GCF_004798865.1 Varanus komodoensis
CTATGTGCCAACAGCAGGAGGACCAAGTGAGGATGGTGGAAACCACACTAGCATAGAAACCACGTGTCTGTCAGGCACATCCAAGCAAAACAACCACACACCATAGAAATGACTCAGGGATGCTCATTGTGATGTGTGAATTCCATTGTCAGTTCCATCACAGCACTTGGTTAACCTTGCTTTGGCTAATTTATCAGTTTTCTGAACTGACACAATTTTCAATCAATGGGCATTGCTGTGATGGGTATATGCTATCATCCTTCCATGCTTAGTGACAACATGACCATGAAGAGTAGTGAATCTATGACTGTCAAAACCTTCAATTTACCCCACAAATACCTCACACATTTTTAATGGTTTGCATGTATGACTGTGCGGCCTCAGAGTCATGAATTTTATTCGAAGCCTCTGCTTATCAATGTCTGGTTTGCCACTGTGGAAAAGAAGATTCCAGTCTAGATGGCTTGATCCAGTGTAGCTATTCTTCTTATGTGAGAATAAGAACTTAATAAGAACTAATTTAGTATAGTACAACATATGATTTCCCAGTGGAATTTACTGTAGCCTTTATCTTGCTTTGTTAATAGCAAATAAATTACAGTTATTTTCTGAATTTACCAAGAGTGCAAATATTTTTCTTGAGTGCTTTAAATATGCCCCCTATCACACAGAGGTAATTCCATTTCACATTGTGGTGGAAAAAAGGGGACCAGTGAACCAAATGGATCACATGGGGTGATAATGAAAGCAAAAATAAGACCATTCATTACAGCACATCTTTCAGGCTGTAAATATTTATTGCATCAGGAGTAACTCTGATTTGCGGGAGTGTAGCAGTAAGAGGCATTTTTATATGTTACTGGAGTGGTATTTTCAAACAGCAGGAAAACCTCCACAGGAAGATTTTTTGTAAAAAAGAAAAAAGAAAATAAAAAGATCTACACTGAGCATGAATTCATTGATAAGCTAGACAAAGCAAAGGTTTTAGAACTTCTGAATATTAGAATGAGTTAAAGTTCAGAGGTACCCCACTCTCTATTGGAAGTCAGTATTCCATAATCCCCATCCTAACTGTACCAACACTTCTTAGTGGGGATTTCTTACAGTTGTTACACCAATGGCATATTTTGCCAGTGAATTTGCGCTTGTGTCAGCTTAGCCATGGCAAGGATAACAAAGAAAAAAATGCAAAATGTTGAAGGAACTGTCTGTCATCCACAAGGCTGCCCACAGGGTTCATCCATATTCCCATGGGATGTTCTTGTCCTGTTCTGTCACAGCTTTGGAACATCGTATTTTCAGAAATGGCAAACTTTGCACACGAAACTATTTATTTGATTAGATTTATATCCTGCCTTTTTTTTAAAGTTCTCAAAATGGCTTTCCTCCTCCTCCTCCTCCACTCAATCTTACCCACACAACAACAACCCTGTGAGGAAGGCTGGGCTGAGACTGTAACTGTCCCAAAGTCACCCAGTTGGCTCCATGGCTGAGCAAGGACTAGAACCTGGATCACCTGAGTCCCAGCCCCACACTCTTAACCACTTTACCACACTGGCTCTCACTAGAATAGTTTGCACCACCAATATGCAAAGAACAAGGGGACATCTAAGGAATTAATGGTGCTGCTTTTGATGCCAAGTCAGAATCACAATCCTATCTCATCCTCCAAACTTGTGATCTTCCAGTTCCTTATCTGAAGGGACAAACCACATGAGATGGAGAAGCTCTGGCATCCCTCAAGCTTCTTCAGCGTGGTTGATTGTTTTAATCCTTTTCCTGGCATCATTTTCCTAATGTAATCTTCACACCCAGCACTGTTATTAGTCTGATATTTGGAAGGCAAGTATTCATGACATGGGTATATTATTTCCTCACCGCGCTGCTAATAGCAGCTTTGCTTCATGAATTTGAATGAGCAAGTGCAGTTGTGGGGATTTTATTTAGATTAGGAATACTTTGTGGCAGGGAGGAAAATGCCCCATTCACCAGTGCCGCTGCACCAATAAAATTCAGAGTCTGTATGCAGCTAGTCCCAGCTTTCCTGCATCATGAACAAACTGGTTCCAAGAGGACTCGGGTTTGCTCCAAATCAACACAGCCTTACCCTCACACCTGGCTCCATATTTCAGACTGACAGACCCCACTGAATGTCTGTTGATGTCACTGTGTAATCAAAGCAGAGATTCGCTGTTCTGTGCTGTCAAGTGAGCTCCAATTTATGGTGACCCCATGAATGAAAGCCCTCCAAAATTCTCTGCCCTTCACAGCCCTGTTCAGCTCTTGTAAAGTCCAGGCTGTAGCCTCCTTGGTGGAGTCAGTTCATTTCATGTTTGGTCTCCTCCTCCTCCTCCTCCTCCTTCTCCTCCGCCTTTGATTTTCCCCAGCATAATGATCTTCTCAAGGTCCTGCCTTCTCATGATATGTCCAAAGTATGACAGCTTCAGTTTGTCATTGTTGCATCTAGGGAAAGCTCTGACTTGATTTAGTCAAGGTCCCGCTTGCTGTTCCTCATGTCTGTCCAGGGTATTCAGAAATCTCTCCTCTAGCACCATGTTTCAAATGTATCCATTTTCTTCCTGACAGCTTTCTCCTCCAAAACAGAGACGGCACAAACATTATCTTATTATTTCAGGATAACAGAATATTTATAAACACAACCTTATACCTTCCCCCTAAAATTGAATGCCCATTGTCTGCTGCTTACAGGATCTGATGGCCCCTAAAAGCTACCCTTGGCATCGATTTTATTCTGGGCACATTGTGTTGCAAGAGGAGAAAATTTAAAATGCATCTAGAGTTCTTTCCTGCACCCCATTCCTCAGGGAGCATCAGGGTGCTGTGCTGGAGGCTGTGAAGCCAGTTTTGATAATTGGTAACATTTGGAAAATACAGAATAAAGGCCTGCAATTTTCTCTTTGTGAGACAAGCAGCGGCTTTGTTTTAGGAATACAGGTGCTAGGCGGCCCATGTGGCGGCAGTTCCCGTCTCTGTGAACACAACAAGCAGCAGCAAGCAAGCCGGAAGGAGACGGGCATGTACACAGCACCCTGTCAGTCTGGTAGGGAGAAATGACAGATGACACTCCCAGGAGACTTGCACAGCAGTGTTAACCTGGGAAATTATATTACTCTGGAGCGCTGGTCCTTTAGAGAAGGGACGTAACTCTGTGTTGGGATGCACGCTTTCCATACAGAAAGACTTCCGTCTGAAGCCCTGGAAACCTGCTGCTGGCAGCACTGAGATAGATGGACCAGGAGTCGGATCTTGAGGGCAGCTTCCTGTGATCCCACTGGGATGGGGGGTCGCAATGGGACTAGAACCCAGATTTTCCAGGTCCACAGTGCAGTTTCACTACCGTACCATCCAAGTCAGACTGGGATTTATGTAACTGGGAAGGGAGTCAATTCTTCAACCACTTCCACTGGTACAGAGTTCTCAGGGGCTGAGTTCTGGGAAGGTTGGCAGGACCATCTTCATGACTAAAGAACAAAGAGGCCTGATAGCATTCATGTATGATGTTTCTGACTGCCCAGTAACCAGAGGTTTCTGCATGATTCGTAGCATGAGAAAGCAGGATACAAAATCTGGGGCATTCAAATATCTAAGATTTTAAAAGCAAGTTATAAAACTGATGAACAACGGACAACAAAAGTGTCATAAAACAGAATGGCATTTTATTCTTGTGGGCCTGTGGATAAGGTCAGAATTTCTGCTCAAAATTATGGGTAGCATAGAGAAATCGAGTTGTTGGTGTTGGTGTTATTTGCTAAGTCATGTCCAACCCATCGCGACCCCATGGACAACACTCCTTCAGGCCTTCCTGTCCTCCACCATCCCCCAGAGTCCACCTAAGCTCACACCAACTGCCTCAGTGACTCCATCCAGCCACCTCATCCTCTGCCGTCCCCCTCTTCTCTTGCTGTCAATTGCTCCCAGCATTAGGCTTTTCTCCAGGGAGTCCTTCCTTCTCATTAGGTGGCCAAAGTATTTGAGTTTCATCTTCAGGATCTGGCCTTCTAAAGAGCAGTCAGGGTTGATCTTCTCTAGGACTGACCGGTTTGATCACCTTGCGGTTCAAGTGACTCGCAGGAGTCTCCTCCAGCACCACAATTCAAAGGCCTCAATCCCTCGGCGCTCAGCCTTCCTTATGGTCCAGCTCTCACAGCCATACATTGCAACTGGGAAAACCATAGCCTTGACTATATGCACTTTTGTTGGCAGGGTGATGTCTCTGCTTTTTAGTATGCTGTCTAGATTTGCCATAGCTTTTCTCCCCAGGAGCAAGCGTCTTTTAATTAGAGAAGCTGAGTAACATAGTTCTAATGCCCAGTAGCTGAACTCTCTCAAACACTATGTTTTTGGTTTAGGACAAGATGAACTAGGATAAGATGAGCATGTTCTCTTATTGAAAGAGCTGAATTAAAGTTTCCATGGGATGGCAGTGATAATGGAGGTGGTGGAGAAGTGTGTGTGTGTGTGGGGGGGGGGGGGGGGAAACTCCAGTGTAACAGGTTAGGGGGCAGAATCACTTGCTGTCCCTAAAGTTTCATATCTTGTACCAAAGAGGACACACCAACGAGCACCTAATAATCATTTTGTGCTGTATCCTGAACATGCAAGAACATTAAAATAGCTAATTCTAGCTGCTTGGAGAACATTGTGTCCTCAAGCCATGCTAATCAAACATGATGTGCTTTTATGTTCCGAAACCAGACAACGGAGGCTTCGGTGTCACTGAGGTCATCCTTCCACTGGAATGGGAGAACGGCTTTCCATCTGAAAGCAATTCCCTCCAAATTAAAAACAAAAACTGGTGCATTGAGGAGAACAGGCTCTTGCCTGACAGTTCACCCCTCTTTTGTTAGATTTTTTTTTCCATGGGTGGGAAAGCATTAAATTACGTGGTACAGACATAGCTTATCCAATTCTGAGAACAAAGTCCAAGTTTTGGTACACTTGCTTTGGGTACATAGGTGAAGAAAATCTTTATTAATTAGAATGTCTTGGAAATGTAAGACTTGATTTTGCCTTGCAGGCTGAATAGATTGCTGCTGTTTTACAGAAAAATATGTCATGGCCCCACATCTTTGGGGCAACTCCCTGCTGTGGCCTTCCTGGCACCAAATTTGCCATCTTTCTGGCTCCAGGTTAAGACAATTCTCTTTGTGGAGGCCTGTAAAGACCTCCCTGGTCATCCAGGAGCCTGATGGGTTTAGCCAGGTGCCTTTCCCCCCTTTCTTTTTGTCTGGGTCTTTTTCATTTTATTACATGCATTTTAATGCTGTTTTATTTTATATTCTTTGAAATGCTGTTCTATCTAATGTATTTGTTGTTTTTATATCCTGTTGTGAACCACCCAGACAGCCTCAGCTATGGGTGCTATAGAAATGTAATTGATGACGACGACGATAACGACGGCGACGGTAAGAAGCAGCAGCGGCAGCAGCAAACGATCAGCATGTTTGCTGATTTGCTGGCATGCACTCTTCTCATGTTCTTACTGCATCACATGAGCCACTAAATCCTGGCTTCTCCCTGTGAACAAAATACTGTGACTCCAGATTGTCCAGGCCTCAGGCTTGCCACATGTTGCTCAGTTCCAGGAACAATTCCTTCTTTAGCATGAAAACATTGCATTACTACATCAGGAACTGTTCCTTGAATTAATGAATCGATAGCAAGCCTACAGGCCAACCGGGAGGAACACATGCTCTGGGTCCTCCCCACGTCAGCATCTCCCTGCCTCCCAGGTATTATGAACTTGATCTTCTGGACAGCCAGAACTGGGCAGCCGTCTGAGAGGGATGGTTTAACTGGGAGCCATGTACTGAGCAAGGGGCTGGACCTGATGGCCTTCTGGTCCCTTGCAACTCTACAGTTCTATGATTCTGAGATTCTGTCATTCTGCTTCTGTGGCTTACACATTCTTTTAAACTTTTTTTTAAATTACTGCTCTCAATTTGTATTTCTAGAAACAGTGCTAGCCTTTTGGATTGTTTGTTGTTGGTGTTCCGTATGGTTTGATTTTAAGCCACCTCGGAAGCTAGGGTGGAAGGCAGTCATGTGCACCGAAACATCGCATATGTTAACTATCTTGTAGAGGTGCAAGTTAAAACACAGTGACTATAAGTTAAACAGAGATCGGATATATCTCACCACCATAATTTGTGATCAAGTTTAGTTTGTTGTCTGGCTGTCAAGTGTTGATGGGAAACTTCAACCATTCTCTCTTGGGGTTCATTTTCCTGGAACTGCATCCAGATGGGATAGAACAGCAAGGACTCGTGGCAGCTTCCAGATCAACCCGTTTCTTTTGGCATATGCTTTGCAAGCAGTCCCACTGATGCCAGCAGCATCCGTGGACAGCTTATGCTAGACTGAATGTGTAAATCTTTAAGGTGCCACAAGGCCAGGCTGCAACAGGCTCATGAAACTCTGTTTGGAAATAGTTCCCCACAGAGGACACTTTCAAACACAGGACTGACTTCTGAAAAACCTATGAAGGTTGGATGCTGCTTTGTAAAGTAGGGCGCATTTACATATTGTGTTTATATCCCTCCTTTTTTCCTTTCAAGGAATTCGAGGTGGGTTATTTCATTCTTTTCCTCCTCCCAGTGTTATCATCACAACAACGACCCTGTGAGGTAGGCTGGGCAGAGAGTCTGTGACTGGCCCAAAGTCACCCAGTTGGCTCCATGGCTGAGCGGGGACTCGAACCCAGATCACCTGAGTCCCAATCCCATGCTCTTAACCACTACACCACACATGGCCATATTCTGCTTGGAGCGGTATTAAGGATAGAGGCTGGCTGGCTTGGACAGCTGACAGTATGGACACTTGGCCAACCCACACCCCTTTGGAGGATGCTGGAGAACTTATGCGGCTGTGCTGGAGCCCAACACAACTTTGTGTGTGGCTCAAGGACACCATTTTTATTTCCCACAAAGCTTCAGAGCAGCTCTACATCAGGGGCATTGTGGGAAAATTAAAACAGCAACTTTTCACTCTGAGTGCAGATCAGAATGAAAAGAAAGGGGGCACAAGGCATCTGCCAGCAGTGGGCTTGTCTGCATACTTGGGCAACTGGGTCAGGCTTGTGCTAGCCCTGTTGGTTGCGGTAACAGCAAGGAAGAAGAAAAGCTGAGATTTTGTCTCTAGCCAATCATGCAGGATGGGCAGTGCTTTGAGACCATGCAAGCTATGAGAACAAGAAAGAAGCACATGGAAGGAGTGGAGACATCACTGAGTCCGCTCCTTGAATGAATAGAAGTAGCAGCTTTTGTGGGTCGTCTAGGGTGGTCACTCTTTCCAAACATTAAGGACTGTAATCAACAGTCAGCTCTCATGCTTTTGCGCACACACTATAGTCTCTCCTGCGCGCAATTGTATGGCTGAATGAAGCAGTCACAGAGCGCCAAAAAGACGAGGCACAGCCTTCCTTTCCCATTTAGAAAATTGCTTCAATTGGATGCTTTTAGCTGTGCCACCATCAACCTGGAACTAGTTAAGTATCTGATTGTTAAAATGCAACCAGCTGGGCCAGTCCAAGCTTCCGGGAATCACTGCAGGGAAAGCGAAGCCCCGTCCTCTGCTTAAAACGGCGTGGCTTTTATAAATTGCGTGAAATGTGCTAATAGGGCCAGTTGCAATCTGGATGATGTAATCGCGTAATCGCTTGCTCAGTTGTGGCTGGCATTGCTGTAAATTTTGCATAATCTATGCATCAGGTTGCTGTGCTCATGTAATTCATGTGAAAATGAGTTATAATTCTCAAGTAGTGATGCAGCAGGGAATTTATGGGTGAGGAAGGCCCACAGGAACATTCAGAGAGGAAGAGAAGAGTGTTTGGGCTGAAAGTGATCTAAGTAACGAGTCGATAAATTAGAGCTTATGAAAAACTCCGGGGCAGGCAAATGTTTACTTAATTTCTAAAATGGGAGGGTGCAGGGAGAGATGCTGGACACTTTCCTTCCAGTCCACCTGAGAGGAAAGCCAGTGTGGAGTGCGGAGCGTAGATTAGAAGACTGTAAGCCTTACCTGGAGATTGTAGGTGAGTCATCCATGCTCTGCCTACCTCACAGGTTGTTGTGAGGATAGAAAGGAGAGGCGAGAGAACCATGTAAACCAACCTGAGCTCCTGGGTTAGGAAGTGGGAGTTAAAACAAAACTCCCAGGCATAAATTGCAATGTCTGACTTGGATGAGCAGAAGCGGTCAGAGGAAAGTTCTCTGAAAACACTCGAAGGCACGGTTTGCTTAACTGCCTCCGGATGAGGTTTGCTGTCTGGCCAAGATAAGATGCATGCCATATTAGAATGAGAAAAATACAGGGAATAAAATTGGTCCTTGTTGGTGAGTAGAAATAAATTGGAAAGCTCACTGCACATAGAAAGCTACCATATCAGGGAGACCCACCTTGTATGGCATGCTAGCTTACCAATTGCATGGATTTTGTTCTTGCTAATTGAGGGGCATCTGGCCAAGGGACACCCCATCATTAGTCCGCTATAGTCCAGCCACAAGTGACAATCACAGTGAGAGCTGTGCCTTTGGCTCTTCCTTTCCTCGCAAAAATAAGCAGACCTGCTTGCAGAGGACACAAACTGCCTCCGGAGCAACAACAGGCAAGAAGGCAAAGAGAGAACCGAAACTTTTCCACTAACCTTTCTTATCAGTTCTCAGCAAGATGTTTTGGTCAGTGCAGCAGTGGAAAACATTTGGTTTTGCAGCTTGCTGAGTTGTATCGCCTACAGCTATGTAATACAGAGGCTGCTTAGTGTTCATAGCCTTTGATTTACATCGAAACATTTTGTGATTAGAAATGGACAGAACTGCCATGTGTTTGTTGGCGTCTTGCTCATGCTCTCCCAGAGAGTGATGCTTTGCAACATTGCTGAACACACGCTCCAGAATGAGGTGCATTGATTGCAGCTTCAATTTTCAGTGACTGTGAGATTTTTTAGCACTCCCAAAACACATGGGGGAGAACCCTGAGTAGGCATTGTAATCCACCTTGGGTTCCTTGCAAGAGGAAGAAAATTGGGATAGAAATGTTGTAACGATGATGACGATGCAGCCTCCAACTCCCCCTTAATCCTCCCCTCCTCTGCATCTTTTCTTCCAAACCTTTCAAGCAATATCCACTCTGCTTCACCATACCCCTCGCACCCACAGTGTTATTGTGAACTGTACAGAGAGCCCAGGTATGGGTCCTTGTAGTGGCATACAAACTGAAATAATAAACCAACCAATAAACTAGGAAGTTCTGGAAATGTATGTCAATATAATTACTGATTATAGCCCCTTTTGAAAAGGCGTTTGAAGTGGAAGTGGTCCTCTCAGTGAGAGGATATCTGTCTGGGAGCCCCACACTGAGGCTGGCAAACAAGAGATGCTGCACCAAGAACTCTGTAATGCCTCCCCCCACCCCAGAATTGATACTTCTATGAGCACATCTATTGAAGATGCTCTACTTCGAAGTTGCAGGTTCCACGGTGATCAGGCTGCCTCTCCTTCTCAGTGTGGGGTGAAATTTCTCCAAACTTCTGATTCGATTTCATTTCTTGTGTTGTCTTTTCCTGGGAAACAGACCAACGGCTGTGCAGGCTGTTGCATTGTTATTCTAGCTGCAAGGATGACTTTTGACAGAAGTGGCGGCAGCAGAGGATGACACGGTTTTTCCCCATCGCATTAAAATCCTGTCTCTGTTGTCTTGCACCATCTTTATTGTAGGTGATGATGTGTTTGTTCGGGCAAATTTATTCCGTCACATTCTCTGGTGCAGAAAACTGATCTGCAAGGAAAAGCTCTCTACATTAAGGTGCATAAATCCAGGCTTACACGCAAGCTTGGAAGAAGCCTAGCAGTCTGGCTTGTCTGCATTTTTGGAAAGGACTTGAGCATGCAGGGAGTTGGGCTGCGGAAGAAAAGAATGATAATATTTTGTATTTCCCCCTGGCAGGGTCCTGAATGCGTTAAGAAGAACGCTAGAAATTACACATCTCAGAAGTGCAATACAGCAGCAATTTCCCTGTAATGCAGTGATGTGGGATCTGCTGCTCGTGGGGCCGCATGTGCCATGCAAGCAAGTTTCGCGGGGAGCAGGGTGTTCGCCTCTGCCAATGCCTCACCGATGTACTTGGCGTGTGCACACCCGGGCTGCCAAGAATTGCCCGCACCCAATTCTCGCTGTAGAGCAGGGGGTGGCTTCTCTCGCTTGATCCAGATGCACTTCAGAGGTTCGGGCTCAGGGGACCGATGGGCTTCCTTCTGTACAGTGTCACGAAGAGGCGGATAGCAGTTTCCTGCCCTGCCCTGGGTCTCTGGGGGGGGGGGGGGGGGAGGGGGGGGGGGGGGGGGGGGAGTGGCGGAGGGGGGAACGCGTGGGGCAGGGTGGGAGAGGGAGAGAGGGAGGGGGGGGGGGGGAGGAGGGAAAGTCAGAGAGAGAAAAGAGAAGGGGAGGGGAAGAGAGAGAATGTGGGGGGAGAGAGAGAGCGCAAAGAGTGAAGGAAAGAAAATGGGGGGGAGATATGGGGCAGACTGGGAGAGGGAGAGAGAGAGAGAAAGAAAGGAAGGAAGGAAGGAAGAAGGAAGGGAGGGAGGGAGGGACAGAGAGAGAGAAGGAGAGCAGAAAGCAGAGAGAGGAGGAAAGAAATGGCTGGGGGAAGAGATGAGAGGCAGGGAGATAAAGGAAAGAAGGAAGGGAGAGAGGGGGGAGAGAGGGAGAAGAGAAGGAAAAAAGGACTGAAGAGGAAGAAGAACAGGAAAAGAGAGATTAAACATGGCCGCTCCTTCCACTGAGGGCACATGGATTAATCACTACAATCTGCAGATTGCTGTGTGCTAACTATGCTTCTCAGTTGCTGGTGGAAATGAGGCGCTGGCCCTCCTTGCTGGAGCACAGCTTCTGAGCCGGTTTATGTCATGGGGGCTGCCTGGCGTTACCTTAGTACCTTGGCCGAGGCCCTTGACTGCGAGTCCAGCACAACCCGTGGGTGTCAGTGGCCTCCCAGCCTGTGCCAGAGCTGAGCTGTGAGCATCCCATGCGTGCCAGGTGTGCTTAACCGATGGGCAACTTGTTCTTCATAAGCTGGTGCATACAAGGCATTACCTTTGGTAACAAGGCATTTTTCTCCCTTGAACATGCTTTGGAATCTTCCTTAAGATTTAATGCAGACACACTTAGGAGTTTCAGCTCCATACAACACTTTTGCTTCTTTGATGAAATTTTCATTTGGCAAAGCCCAGATCCTTTCCTTTGGATCTTCACATCTTGGTCATTTGCTTTTTCTATTTCTCCGGGAGCATCAGTATCAAGGTTATCAAAGAAGCGGAGGCTGAGCTGGCTCCAGAGTCTCAAAGCTTGATTCTGACCCACTTTTGTTCGCCAAGAAGCTTTTTAGTTTGGTGAACAAGAAACTGCTTTGCTGGCTGTTGGCCTTCAAAAACTCATGCTTTTGGCCGGTCTTTGACTGGGTTCACACAGGGAAATATATCATGGTAACTTAGAAGCCAGGGTGGCTTGTTGAGTTGTCTGAATCCAGCAGGTTGGGTTCTTAGCCACATGCTCTGTACAGGTCTTACCGTCCTCTGGCTTCATCCATTGTCCTCTTCCCCTTAGCAATGCAACCTCAGAGAATTGGAGGGTAATGAGCTTCCCAAACATATCATTATCTTCCTCCATTAAGCAGCAAACCATTTCATTAAAGTTCATTTCTTTGTCTTGGTCTGACACAGGTATATGTGCAGAAAATCTTTTTTCCAGACTCCCAAGCAGAAAATTTGATTTTTTTATTCATTGGACACTTCAAAGCCAATGATTTTTAAAACTTTCAAACACATTGGTTAATCTGGTCATGCACTTTTCACAATCACTTTTGATTTCCAGACTTAACCCAAAGTTCATGCATCAAAAGATCCTGTGATTTGGTACATCCAAGCATTTTAACATCTCCTTAAGCAGCTTCAGCTCCACTAACATTTTATTTATTTATTTTATTTATAAAATTTGTATGCCATCCAATTACTTGCATCTCTGGATGGCTAACATGGCAAATTGACTTTCTTCTACCAAGCAAATGACAGACAATGGGTCTTTGCATGGCTTAGTTTCTTGCCTATTCCCACTCTGGTGCATTACCCAAATTTATAACATCTTCCACTCCTTTTGCCTCCAGGGCAGCTTTCCCCCCTGCTAGCCAACTTCAGTGATTCAGAGCAGTTACTCTCTGCAGGCCTGTAAGCCTTGCTTTGTTTTGTTCCGTCACTGTTCCTGTGATCAGTGAGGTCAACTTTGGAGCTCAAAGAAAAATAAATCTCTCTCCTTTTAATCTTACACATGGCATGGGCGAAGGGGGGGGGGGAGCTGATTATCTTTCTAACACAAATACAAGAATAAATCAAGAAGCAAATACTGATCCTGCTGAGTGAAGAGGAACTCATATAAATGAAACCATAAGTCTGTCCAGGCCCATAACCTGTTGGGTAAATACTAGTATACCTATATCAGTAGAATTATGCACCGACAACAGCAGCTATTCCCATGTGGGCTGGCTAAAGCTCAAAGGAGACAAAACTGATACTCCAACTTTGGTAGGAACAAGAAAGAAAGCTTGCTGGCATATGTAGAAACACATGTAGGTTCCTCTTAAATTCCAAGGAACTCACAGAGTTTCAAAGGCAAAAGGAGGAGAAAGAGAAACTGAGAGATTGTGGAAGTCATGAAAGGGGCAAAAGGAAGGGGAAGACTAGGGATACGCAAGGAATCCACTCTGGGGTGGTCGACCATTGGATTTGCGGGGCTCAGCCCCCTGGACTCCAATGTGTTCTGTAGTGGCTCTGCCTTCCAAGATCCTGGTGAGTGTGTCCGGTGTTCGTAGCCTGCAGTCTAGCCCTCTTCTGCTTGTGAATTCTAGAGGGATTGGTTCCACTGGGTCTCTTCCCAGCCCTACTGGAGACTTCCCAACCAGCTGTCCAGTTTCAACCCTTCCTTCCCTGGCAATTTGCACATGAAGCTATGCTGTATCCAACAGTTGTCTTTTATGCTTCCCGTGTTTCCAGAGAAACGGCAGTGTCCAGTCAGGCAACCTGTGGCAACACAACACAAGCTCCGTCCCTAGCATTCCTCTCAGTCTGCTTCCCACCCAGACCTGTAAGCTGCTCTGAGAAGCTGCTGTGGGGACAGAATGAGCAAAAGCCCTGCCATGATGTGGCTGCTAAAAGCCCGACACCGAAAGAACAGTTTTAGGCTTAAGATGGGTTTGCTGATCTGTTCAGGAATCTGTGTTAAAGCCCCTCTTCCCATGTACGCCTTAGAAATAGTAATGTCCCTGACCTGGAAGGTCTTCCTTTGGAGGTGCACTCTTAGATGCACTAATTATTTACCTGTCCTGAAGGTCCACCCTCCCCAGTATTGTGTGGTCTTAATCCCATGGGCCTCTAGCAAACTGCCAAAGTGATTCACCACCCCTCCTTCAAACTGTGTATGTGACTGATGGATGTATTCAGCTAAATCCTGGCAGAAAAGAATTGCTTATGTGTCTTTGTGTTGTAAAATGCACCCAAAAATGTTAAGTCAGGTTTCTGTTTGGCATTTACTGTTACTTTAAGACATGGGTCCTCCAACTAAGGCCCGCGGGTCGGATGCGGCCCACCATGCCCATTTAACCAGCCCACCCCACAGGTTTTGCACTCTCCGGGCGTGTGCACGAGTGCGCGCGGGCACACGGCTTGCTCGCGAGGAGGTCATTTTGAACTAGCTTGGAGAAAACGATCTCCTTGCGAGCAAGCCAGCACCTCGCCGACCGCGTGCCCGGTGGCAGCTCGCTTGGGAGGAGGCTGTTTTGGGCTTGATCTCCTTGTGCGCAAGCCGGAACCTTGCCCCACGTGCCCTCCCCCCGCCTCGCCTCGTGTGCACACGCCCCTCCCCTCACCGGCCTGTGCTCCCCCGTCGGTACCGCCTTGGCGGCCCGCACCCACTGCTGGCATCTGTCAACTGGCCCCCTTTAGAGAAAGTTTGGGGACCCCTGCTTTAAGAAGTGGGACTTGACGGCTTCCCCCAAGAAGCTGCCAGGGCTGTTGTTTCGCCGATCAGTAAGAACTGGTCAGGCTGCCAGGTTACCAGCATTGCAATGACCCTTATCTGCATGCCAAGACTCACAATAATCCCGAGATCACTATGTTAATATCCTGCAATCAAATGCCATTGTATCGAGCCCCCTCTGCAGACCCCTCACCTTCTTCTGACTGTGTTCGCCTGTCGTTAACTGCCCAACTGCCGGGCCCATGCGACTCAGAAACTATAAAATACTCTGTATATGTTCTAAAAGCTGGTAGCTGGCAGTGCAGCCCGCAGCCCGGCAGCATGCTCTTGTATGTGACTGGGGGGGCCTGGGAGGTCTTTCGATAAAACTGCGGTGGTCCAGGGTGAGTCAGTCTTCCCTGCTGGGCCTGGTGATTCATTCTCGCCATTTAGTAAGGAGGCCCTGACAGCAGGAACCCGTGTGTGCAGCGCCACCCACAGACACCCTCTTTGCAGTTGTTCGGGGGCTGCCGACATGCCACGTGCATTTCCTGTATGCCTCGATACGCTGCACACGCTCCTTTGATTGTGCACCCCCAGTGGCCTCTTACTGGGTGTCTTGTTTTAAACTCCTGCCACCACCTTTCCCAGAATCCAGTTTGGCTCACAATAAGAATATACTAAGTTGTTTTTCATGTTTTGGGTAAGCCGGAATCTCATCCTCACTGAAGGGCTTTGCAGCATTGCTAAAATTACCTTTCCCGCTGCCCCGCTTGGAGTACTATTCCTGCTTTTCCATCATCCTTCTCTCGGATTCCACACACATACCCAGCAAAAGATAATTCGCTTGGCTAGACGAAAGGCTTTGTCTTTGCTTTTTTAATCTCACCTACTGTATTCTGCTTCTGTTTCAAAGAACTCTATCCCAAGGCCTGATTTCCTCCTCTTTAATTGTTTTTAGATGTTTATTTTGATTAGCCCTGTCATTTGCAGATTGCAGTGCTCTTCCAGTCTTCCCTGGATGCAGGCCAGATGCAGACAAGAGGAAAACTCCTTGTGTTTGGGTGTTTCCTTTTAAATATGTCGTATGACCAGAATCACCCTGGCTTCTCACTGCTTTTTGAATTCTCTGCAGAAGTTCAGCTCACCCATACATGTCCGCATGAGTAAATCCAGAACTGCTATCCATTTTGGCCTTCCCCAAAGTGGTTGGACAGCAGATATTTTGGACTGCAGCTCACATCAGGCACAGCCAGTGGTCAGGAATGCTGGGAGCTGCAATCAAAAACATTTGAATACATCTATTTAAGTGCATTTGAATGTATAGGATTACTGTATATGTCAGTGTATAAGATGATCCTTGAAACTGAAAATAGCAAAGCAAACATCAGGGGTCATCTTATATGTTCAACATATGATAAACACCAAAAAAGCGTCCACAATATTGATTTTGTCTATACTTGAGTTGACTTGTATCTGGTATGTATGGTATATAACTTGTTGACCAGATAGACATTTTTGGAACATGATCAGTAGGCAAATAAATAAAACACATAGCCATTACACACACACACAAACCAGAGCCAACCTGCAGACCCATTCACAAGCTAACGGCCTTCTTCAATAACATCTTTAGCATGTAAGTGGGTCAGAAGGACAGCAGAGAGAGAGCAAACTTAGCTTCCCATGGAAAGATATTCCTCAGCCTGGGAGTGGCCCCCCAAAAGACCCTTTCTCATGTTACCACCAAATGTCCTTCCAATGGTAGACACCTCAAAAGAAGGACCTCTCCAGAAGATCCTAAGAACCAGGGAGAATTGTATGGGACCTGCTGTAGCCCAGGCAGTGGTGGTGGTGGTGATGAGAAGGAGAAAGCATAGATGTCTGCCCGTTTGCTCCTTGGCTCGCCACCTGTCCAGGAGGCAAGGGACAGCAGGGATGAAGAAGAGGGTGGGGAGCAAGAGCAGCTGGTGACAAAAGCCGCCCTGAGATGCTTTTGCGTATAGGGTGGAGTATGAATATTTTAAATGAATGAATGAATGAATGAATGAATGAATGAATGAATGAATGCTGGTGAGGAACCCAGTGTGGAGAAGGCCCATTCAGAGTGCTTTGGGCTCAAAAACTTGCCACCAGGGCTGGACCTAGGGCAACCTCCTTGCAGCAAGCGCTCTCTTCCATATGTCATTTCTGGATCTTTGGTTGGCACCTTCCCATCCTGTGCTTTCTTTATATCATTAGATTTCCTGCTTCTGCAGTGTGTTGGACAAGAGGACCTCTGAGGCCCTTTCCATCTCTAGTTCTGTAACTGGAGTCTCTTGAGAATGACTTTTCTGGCCTGCTGGCCAGTGAAAATGGATGGAGAGAGAATTGTATAGTAAGAAAAAGAAAGCCAAGGAAAGTTGGGCGGAAAGAAGGGGTGAGAGGAAAGCATGTCCAAATCTTAATCATGCAGTCAAGATTAGTTAGAAAATTGTTGCACACTGTAACAGTTGTGTCTGGAGTGTTATTTTAAAACAGAACAGTCTCATGAGAGCATGTTTCTCAGTTCTGGATTTTGGCAATATTTGGCTTTGTGCTTCTGCAGAACTAATGTTTTCTTTTTATTTCAGCTCTCCTCAGATAGAGTTTTCCCAGATTAATTTAACTTCAAGTTATTACATGCCATGGTTAGAGGCATTTTATCTTTGAGTATGACCTCTATCCCAAAAACAAGGCATTCCCCCAAAATTGAACACTATTGACCAGAGAATAAGGCACAAAAGAATACTTTCTATGATACTTGAAAAAGTGGTTCCATTTAGGGAACCCTTGTTGTTGTTCTTAGTTGAGAAGTCTTGTCAGACCCATCGCGACCCCATGGACAAAATTCCTCCAGGCTTTCCTGACCTGCACCATCCCCCGGAGTCCACTCAAGCTCACACCCACTGCTTCAGTGACTCCATCTAACCACCTCATTCTCTGCCGTCCCCTTCTTCTTTTGCCATCTATTGTTCCCAGCATTAGGCTCTTCTCCAGGGACTCCTTCCTTCTCATTAGGTGGCCAAAGTATTTGAGTTTCATCTTCAGGATCTGGCCTTCTAAAGAGCAGTCAGGGTTGATCTCCTCTAGGACTGACCGGTTTGATCGCCTTGCGGTCCAAGGGACTCACAGGAGGCTCCTCCAGCACCACAATTCAAAGGCCTCAATCCTTTTGCGCTCAGCCTTCCTTATGGTCCAGCTTTCACAGCCATACATTGCAACTGGGAAAACCATAGCCTTGACTATACGCACTTTTGTTGGCAGGGTGATGTCTCTGCTTTTTAGTATGCTATCTAGAGTTGACATAGCTTTCCTCCCCAGGAGCAAGCGTCTTTTAATTTCTTGGTTGCAGTGCCCGTCTGCGGTGATCTGGAGCCCAGGAAAATAAAATCTGTCACTACCTCCATTTCTTCCCCATCTATTTGCCAGGAAGTGAGAGGACCAGATGCCATGATCTTAGTTTTCTTAATGTTGAGTTTCAAGCCAACTTTTGCACTCTCCTCCTCCAACCACATCAAGAGGCTCTTTAGTTCCTCTTCACTTTCTGCCATGAGAGTGGTATCATCTGCATATCTGAGGTTGTTGATATTTCTCCCAACAATCTCAATTCCAACTGGTGATTCATCTAGGCTCACCTTTCTCATGATTTGCTCTGCATATAAGTTAAATAGGCAGGGCGACAGTATACAGCCTTGCCGAACTCCTTTCTCAATTTTGAACCAATCAGTGGTTCCGTGCCCAGTTCTCACTGTTGCTTCTTGACCCACATGTAGGTTTCTCAAGAGACAAATAAGATGGTCTGGTACTCCCATCTCTTTAAGAACTTGCCACAATTTTTTGTGATCCACACAATCAAAGGCTTTAGCATAGTCAATGAAGCAGAAGTAGATGTTTTTCTGGAAATCCCTAGCTTTCTCCATGATCCAGCGTATGTTGGCAATTAGATCTCTAGTTCCTCTCCCTCTTCGAAATCCTGCCTGTACTTCTGGTAGTGCTCGGTCCACATA
>NW_025336481.1:6510641-6525520 GCF_004798865.1 Varanus komodoensis
AGTGATCCACACAATCAAAGGCTTTAGCATAGTCAATGAAGCAGAAGTAGATGTTTTTCTGGAAATCCCTAGCTTTCTCCATGATCCAGCGTATGTTGGCAATTAGATCTCTAGTTCCTCTCCCTCTTCGAAATCCTGCCTGTACTTCTGGTAGTGCTCGGTCCACATATTGCTGGAGCCTAGCTTGTAGGATTTTGAGCATCACTTTGCTAGCATGTGAAATGAGTGCAATGGTGCGGTAGTTTGAACATTCTTTGGCATTGCCCTTTTTTAGCTTGGAATGTAAACTGACCTTTTCCAATCCTGTGGCCACTGTTGAGTTTTCCACATTTGCTGGCATATTGAGTATAGCATTTTTACTGCATCATCTTTTAGGATTTTGAACAGCTCAGCTGGAATACTGTCACCTCCACTAGCTTTGTTGCTGCTCAGACTTCCTAAGGCCCTTTTGACTTCACATTCCAGGATGTCTGGCTCGAGGTCAGTGACCACCCCATCGTGGTTATCAGGGACGTTAAGCTCTTGTATAGTTCTTCTGTGTAATCTTGCCATCTCTTCCTAATCTCTTCTGGCTCTGTTAGGTCCCTGCCATTTTGGTCCTGTATCATGCCCATCTTTGCATGAAACGTTTCCTTCATATCTTCAATTTTCTTGAAGAGATCTCTGGTCCTCCCTATTCTATTGTTTTCTTCTATTTCTTTGCACTGTTCATTTAAGAAGGCATTCTTATCTCTTCTAGCTATTCTCTGGAATTCTGCATTCACTTGGGTGTATCTTTCCTTTTCTCCCTTGCCTTTTGCCTCCCTTCTTTCCTCAGCTATTTGTGAAGCTTCCTCAGACATTTTGCTTTCTTGCATTTCTTTTTCTTTGGGATGGTTTTAGTTGCTACCTCTTGTACAATGTTGTGAACCTCCGTCCATAGTTCTTCAGGCACTGTCTATCAGATCTAATTCCTTAAATCTATTTGTATATACTGTATATTCATCAGGGATATGATTTACAGTAGGTCATACCTGAGTGGCCTAGTGCTTTTCCCTACTTTCTTCAATTTAAGCCTAAATTTTACAACCAGAAGCTCATGATCTGAGCCACAGTCAGCTCCTGGTCTAGTTTTTACTGACTGTATAGAGCTTCTCCATCTTTGGCTGCAGAGCACATAGTCAATCTGATTTCTGTGTTGACTGTCTGGTGATGTCCATGTGTAGAGTCGTCTCTTGGGTTGTTGGAAAAGAGTGTTTGCTATGACCATCGTATTCTCTTGACAAAATTCTACCAATCTGTGCCCCACTTCATTTTGTATGCCAAGGCCAAACTTGCCTGTTATTCCTGTTATCTTTTGGCTTCCTACTTTAGCATTCCAATCCCCCATGATGATAAGGACATCATTTTTGGAGTTAATTCTAGGAGGTGCTGTAGGCCTTCACAGAACCAGTCAACTTCAGCCTCTTCAGCACCAGTGGTTGAGGCATAGACTTGGACTACTGTGATGTTGAATGGTTTGCCTTGGATTCGAACTGAGGTCATTCTGTCATTTTGGAGATTGTATCCCAGTACCGCTTTACCTACTCTTTTAGTGACTATGAAGGCGACTCCATTTCTTCTGAGGGATTCTTGCCTGCAGTAGGGAACCCTAAAGGTTTCCATCTCTTTGCCTCAGCTCTCAGATTGTGTTCTGAAAATATACAGGGGGGAACAACCTGTTCAATCCTCCCCATGACTTACAAAGATTTAGGGAATTCTCAGAATTTTGCTTCATAAACGTTGTACAACTGTTCTTGGTTCAATCTCCATAACGTCTTGGCTGAGTATTCCTCATTCCTATATACAGCAGCATCATAGAGCACTATACTAAGAAATCTAGATTTCAGGGAGAAGATCCTTGGCATGCCAATTTTGTATTTATGAGGTTTATTTTAAATTCAGAAGTGTTCCAAAATGCCACTTCCTTGCCTCCTTCCTTCCTTGCCCAGTGCTGTTCTTGCAGACCAGAGAGGTAGCATCCAGCAACAGTGTCAAGAAGCCAGTGTGACTTATTGGAAGAAGTCTGATAATATGCTATAATGGAGAGTCAAAGTGCAGTTGCTGAGCGAGGTTCCTGGTTCAAGACCAGGCTTCTCCAGGTAGGGCCAGGGAAGAATGCTGCTGAAAACCTGGGAGAGTCACTGCCAGTCAGTGTTGACAATGCTGCGTGCAAACGGACCAAGACCTTTCTTGGAAGAAGGCAACATCCAGTGTTCCCCTGGAATCACATGCAACGGTGCCTGCAGTAGAAAAGAAGGCAAAAAGGGAAGAGGCATTTGGGATGTTTGTAGGGGGCAGGGGTGAAGCGTGCCTACGGAGGCGGGGAGGGTTGGGACAGAAACAAGCAGGAAGAGCAGGGGGTTCACCAGCCCTCGAATGCAATTTCCCATGGAAGAGGCACTCCGTGCTCAGCAGGGTCAATGTGTTCAGATGGAATAAGTGCACACGCAGTGCTCTGCTTGGACAAGCTTCTCATTTCACGGCTCAATCAATTTACATGCTTTGCAGGGGGAGGAGTCCAGATTCTGCAGCGGTGATTTCAGACAAATGACTCCAGTCTGGTCAGCTGCAGCTGCAGTGAGCCGCTGGGACCTGGAGAGGGCAGTGTGCCTCAGGAAGATAACCTATGCACATGTGCGCACCACTCGCAACCCGAGTGCAGGCTTGTCTCCATTCTCCTTCATGCACACTACACATCTTACAATACGAATCGTTTAGGATTTCCTGAAAGCTTCTGAGTCCTATGCTGTTCTATTCAGAGGCATCAGTTGATGTGGCTGCAGGTCCTTGCTTTGTGTTGTTCCTAATTTGGGTGGTTGCCTGAAACTAAAATTCAGCCATTGTCTGAAAAGAAGTACGTTGTGGTCTCCTTCAGGTGAGAAAATTACTCCCTAACAACTAGAGATCAAGGTTCCAAACCTATAAAACATGGCAGTGGTATAAAGAACTGAGTGGTGAACAGCACAAGGTTAAAACAGATAAAAGGAGAAAAACAACACACTCAAAATGTAACATGTAAAGCATGACTGGCCAGCAAGAAAGGCTTCCCAGCACAAGGATGTTTTCAGCATGCACTGAAAAAAGCACAGCGTTGGTGCCTGCCAGGTCGCCACAGGCAGAAAATTCCACAGAAATGGGGCAATCACACTCCAGTCTGTTCCCCTGCTGGACGCAAATCAGGTCATGAGTCCAGGCAGAGCCACCCAGAGCATATCCTCTGATGATCTCAGTGACAGGGCAGGTTAGTAAGGGAGAAAGTGTACAAAGTGTTCAGCCCTTTGTACACCAGTACTAGAACCCTTTGGATCTGATTTAGCCAACACCTTCAGGTTATCCCTCTGCTTAGCTAGCAAGGAAGACAGTCAGAGGACCATCCAGCTGAATGGACTCTGTAAATTTGCTTATTCCCTTCTGATAAATTTATTTCTGGGGTTTAGCACTGTGGCCAGTGATTAATTGCAGCTTGACTTCATTTGGCCCTGCTAATTCAGGTACCAGAAAGAGGAGGGGTGGGTGGGGTGGGGGTCACTGGATTAAGTCCTGCATCACAGAAGCAGACTTCCACCAGGATGGTGGGCTTCCCCTTGTTATCCTCTCCCTTGAAGGCCGCCAACCAGCTCTGTGCACTTTCCAAACAGAAGGTTCCTCTGCAGCAGATACAGAAACAAAGAGCAAGTCAGAAGGGGCCTCCCGGGCCATCTAGTCTGACCCCGGCTCCAGCCGGCTCCTCTCATGACATGCCCACCATGTGGACATCCAGCCTATCCTTGAACACCCTCACCAATGGGGCCTCAGTGACCTCCCGTGGAAGCCCATTCCACACCCTCGGGGTCCTGACTGTCAGGAAGTGCTTCCTGGCATCTAAGTGGAACCTGGGTTCCCTGAGCTTGGCTGTATTGGAATGTGTCCTCCCTCCTCTGCAGGGGAGAACAGGTCTCTACCCACCTCCGTGTGACACCCCCTCACATACCTGTATGTCGCCAACATATCCCTCTGAGTCTCCTCTTCTCCAGGCTGAAGAGACCCAGTTCCCTCAGCCTTGCCTCATACGGCACCCCCTGCAAACCAGCCCCCAACCTTGTGGCCCCACGCTGCACTGACTCCAACCTGGCTATATCCTTTCTGTAACAAGGGGCCCAAAACTCAGCACAATACTCCAGTTGCGGGCACACCAGAGTCGTATATGGGAGCCTGCTCAAGGCAGGAAAAATCTTGTTCATGGATTCCTTACATCGTTTCTGTTTCTGTAGGAGTTGATCCAACTCATTGTATGTTTCGGCAAGGGGCGGCATAGAAATGTTAATAATAATAATAATAATAATAATAATAATAATAATAATGTGTGTAATAGGAAGTCTGCGCTTGTCACGTCTGAGGATCACTCTATAAATCTGCTGGTTCATGGAACCATAGAAGAGTAGAGTTGCAAGGGGCCAAGAAACCAACCCCCTGCTTAATGCTGTTGATGTTAGGTTCATGTGTTAACCGCAATGCCTCTGTCAGGTTGTGTGTGAGATCCTGAATGAGCTCTGGATGGACCTTGACTTGTCTGGCTAAGTTGCCGTCTGACGCCTGCTAATAAGATTGCAGGGAAGCCAGTACTTGAATTAGGGTTCGGTCAACCCACCGGACATTCCACACGTCTTACTTTGCGTCCATGCGGCCTGGCTGCCAAGGCAGATTGTCTGTCAGTGGCCAGGCGGCATCTGGATGATCAGGTTTCGGCAAGGGGCGGCATAGAAATGTTATAATAATAATAATAATAATAATAATGATGATGATGATGATGATGATGATGATGATGATCATCTACCCTTGGTCACACAGGAGCTGCCGGACTGTGAAGTTCTGGCTCCTCTGGAGGCTCATGTTTCCCATGCCATTGGTGCGGTGCAGGTTGCAGCCTGTACATCTAAGCGTCCATCCGTGGTGCCAAGCCCCACCCCAAATGCATTCAGCACCACGGAGAGCTCCCTTAAGTTGCAGACCAGTGCCCGGCATGGCTCCACTTACCAGTTAGCCCTCCTGTCGCTGCTACCTGGTTCCAATATATTGATGTTACAAATGCCTGGGAGCACAAGCATGAAGATCACCTTGGCGCAGTCATGAACTAACCCACCTGTCTGACCTTGCAGGTTGTTATTGCAGTTGAGAGGATAAAATGGAAAGGAGGAGACTTTTGTAAGCTACCCTGGGCTCCTTGCAAGAGGAAAAAAGATGGGACATCAATGCAATATGCTAACAAAAATAACAACAGATAACTTGCTTACCACAAAGCAGTATGAACATGCCAATCTATCATTTGATGCAGATTTAATGTTATATGGGTTTTATATTTTAATTCATTTCTGTCTTCAAATTTTGGCTTGATTTTGGTAGTTTTTGGTTAAACAGTCACTATGCGGGCCAATTAGGCATTTATACATGGCACATATGCACAGCATATAGTGTAGTTTTTGATGGTGACATCTCAGTAGGGTGGGTCAGTGTATCCACTCCAAGTTTCAGCCTGGGCACTATCCATGGTGCTGAACCCACTTCAGGAACAGGGGTGAGCACCATGGATAGTCCCTTACATTTCTGGAGTCAATATACCACCTCACTGACCCTGAAGCAACCGGACTTCCCCTTGCCTGCTGCCCCAGTTGATGCCAATTGGGTGTCGTAAAGACAGTCATTTCCCTGGACACTTGCCAGTGTTTAGGAACCCTTCCAGTGGCTTTTTCTCTTTTTATTGATGCAAATTAATCTGCTAGCAGGAAATTGCTTCTCTTTCACCATATTTCCTATTTCACCGTGGTTTATTTTGTGTTTTTTAAAATGTGTTACCATCTTGAAAATATTTGTTTGGAAGTTAAGATATACACAGTTCAAAACTCAATGCATATGTACGCAACAAGCAAGAAGTTCACATGCAAGTAAACAAGATGAATATATACCTACAGCCCAATCCAGTCAGAGGTTATATGCATATGGAAATGAGCTCCACATGGCTATTTCTGTTGGGTTAGAGGCCATGTGGGGAAAAGCCTGCTCTGTTTGTGGTTCCAGCCTCTGGGGCTGCAATCCTGGAGCAGTAATTGTGGCTGTCAGCTATTTGGAAGGGGCCTTTGTGTGCCTCTCTGTGTAAATTCACTTCCTATTCTCTCTGCTTCTTAATGAAGAGGTAGAAGTGGAGTGCAGGCAGGAACAGCTCCCTCCTGTCCTGTTGCTTTAATTTCATTTCTGTTTGCAGATCATCAGTTTTTGCCTCATTTATTCCCCTGCATGGGACCAGGAGCAATTTTTTTTAAAATGCCCACATACTCCCAAACTTGTGATCTTTTATTTTTTAAAGTACATTTTCCCCAAATCTCCATTTCATGCTCTAGTCATGGGAATGGTACACTTTTGAAAAATGTGCATGGAATTCTGGACTTTACCAGTGTAAAACACACACTCTCCCTGTTTGGATGAACCAGAAAGCGGGCCACAAATGAAAACGGGTAGGAGCCAAACTTAGCTTCCTAGTGGAGTTTGAAGAATTCCAGCAAGCTTGAACTTTCTCTTCCTCATTATTGCCTTTGTTTAGAATCCGAAAAGGTCTCGCCCTTTCTGTGCATCACGCCGGCTGTCGAGGGCTGCATTGCTTCGTGGACTGGTCCTCTCCTGTCGATCGCTGTGAGTCTTGGTGGAGCCTGAGCATGCATGTTGGGTGTGCGCATTTGGAGCATTGCAAGTCAGCCAGTGGTCGGAGTAAGAGGGGCTCAGCTGATCAGGTGGGCTGGTCCCCTCTGTTCTCACCTTTCCTCTGAGAAGAATGGAAATCAATGGTTTTGTGTCCCCCGCCCCTGTCTTGCTCTCATAATCTCTAAATTTGCAATCCAGGATGAGACAAAAAATTCCTGCAGCTCCCAGTCATCTCTTACATAAGATTGGACCTTCATCTGTTCATTTTTTGTTATCTGTGCAACAGGGTCTGTGGCCGGAACAGAAGCATGTGGGTCCAAAGGAGAACTTGGCGGATAATCGCCTGCCCTTTATTTTGCACTCAAGATCTTGACATCCTGCTTGTCACGGTTCGTGTTTTCTGTGCCGTGCTGCTGTGAATTCACCAAACTGATTTTAAAGTTAATCTGACTCTGTTGCTTCTTTTGGAAAGCAGACATAGTTGGCTTTGGCTGCAAAGACTGTCGCTCGTCCTGTGGCAACCTCCTGTCTTGCCAACCTCGGTGGGCAGCATCAGCCACAGCGCTGCGTGTTAGACAGAGTTCCACATTCAATTGGACGGAGCTGCTGTCCAGCGCTAGGTTTCCCCCTTCTCACTTTCAGAACAACAGACCTTCCTTTGGAGAAAAATCTCTCTTCTCCAATGTACATTCAGCAAACCATAACCAGCAAAGAAAGGGTCTCGGAGCATGCGCAGAGTAGTTTGTTGAACTAAAATGAAAAATTCCTTCCAAGAGCCATCCTTTTGAGTCACGCTGGACCCCAACCCTCTGGGAAGACCCCTCTGGAGATGGGTGTCAGGACTAAGACCTGGCTAGTGTCATGTCTGAGTCCTGCCTAGCCCTGCAAGTGTCTGCAAGACCACGAACACCTTTGCAGGCGACCGCAGAGCAGCTGGGCCCTGGAAACCAACGTGAAAGGCCTCTCTGCTCTGCCGCCGTCTCTGGTGCTCTGCAGCACCACGCCTGGGCCCCTGCCCTGCCCTGCCCCTGTGTGCTCTGACTCACTCCGGTCAGACTCTGCCTTGTTCCAGTCCATCCCTGCCACGCTCCACCCTGCTCTTGCCCATCCCCGTGGCCTCCCTCCTCATGCAGCTGCCTCCCTGCTGATTGTTCCTGGACAGTGTGCCCTGCCTTGTGCGATATCGGACTGCCTGTTGCCTTGTTTCTGACCCTGGCCCGCTGACCGTGCTGCCAGCCTCTAGCCCGACGGAGCTGGGAGCCCAGCCTCGCACCTGTGCCCTGGCCCTCCCTGCGCCATCAGCTGCCAGCATCCCGGTCCTCTCCATGGGCAGGCCTCCTGGCTGGACACCGCCCCTCGAGTTGGGCAGCCCTTCTCTCCCAACACGCTGCCGGGCCCACGGGTTGTGCCAGGCTCGCTTGGCTCAGGGGTCTGCTGTCCCAGGCGCTCTCCTGGCACTTGCGGGCTCTGCCTGAGGGTCTGCCTGAATGCCTGGAGAAGGCAGCCTTAAGATAAGCTCTTCGGGCTCTTCCATCGCTATCCCTGGAGGACGCTTTTCCCAGGACCTGTGTCGCCCTGGCCCTGGAACGTGTGACAAGAGCAACGGGCTCTTTGACTCCCAGTAGCCATGGGGATCTTTGTAGACGTGCGTTCCCTGTTAGGGCTGTTACAGCCAGTGATTTTTAAAGCAGCACATTATTTAATGAGTCTGTACCCAGAGTATGCATAATGTTCCAGAGTTTAATGTGTAAGCTTAGGGCATAATCAGATAATCCTCCCTTCTTTACTTTCCTGCCCCCTTCCTTTATTTTGTCTATCCTGTGCAGAAGAGTTATGTTTCCAGACTCCAGAGTCCATGTATGGAGGCGCTGTGCTTCCCACATTGCTCCTGGAGTACAAAGGGGAATGAGGAAGAGAGGGAGAATTACTGTGGGGTACGGAGGTGGGAAGGGAATGCATCTATAATTACGCGCAAAGCCAAATCTCACTACGTTTTAAATGGCAGAACGTCCTAATCACATTTCATGTAATTGTGGATTGTTTCTAGGAAAATTTATCAGTGAACAGGGGGAAAAGAATAGCGTGCTGCAAACTCATTATTCCTTCAAACACTCCAAAGGGATTATTTAAAAAACCCTAATAGAAGCTGCTAATGGGATAGGCTCACTATAATGCATGTTGATGTTGTATTTTCAGCAGCAGCACTGAACCTTGCGGGTCTTAAAGCTAATGAATTCAGTGTTAGTTTAATGTCGTCTGATTATGGATTTCCAGCTGATTTCATCATGGCTAGGAAAGCATTTGATAATCAGCATTTGATAATCCACTGAAGGTCCTATTTGTTGGTCTCCAGTGGAATACAGTCCAAGGCCAGGCTCATATCCCTGCCTAGCCATGATCTTGGGTGATCTTGGGTCAGTCACTACCTGCAAGGTTGTTGTGAGCAGAAAATAGCAGAGGGGGACTGATGTATACCACCTTGTGCTCTTTAAAGGCCGGGCTGGTCCAAGTCATTACTGCTTCAGGTGGGGCTTCAGATAGTGCCCCCACACAGTCAAGGTGCATCGTCCCCAAGCTGGTCAAATTTTGGTAATTATGAAGAAGCAGTGGCAAAGGTTCACAAAAACCAGGTGTGCACCTAAGGGTTAATTTGCCCTTAGAATTTCAAAATGGTTGGCAAGTGCAGAAGTAGCTATTAAGGGTGCAGAACTGATTAACTGGTCTGCCTGGATTAGAGAACCTTGAGTGCAAACAAAGGACACCAAAGGAAGGGAAATGTTCTCTGGTAGCCAGATAGAGCCAAATAAGTTTCTCTTTAGCTTGAGTTTCCTGTGACTAAAAAGACCAGCATGTTCAAGAGTAGTGGTAGTGGTTTCATTCTGTTAGATGCCTTCTTTGATTCTCTTTGCTGGTTTACAGTTCAGGCTGCTTAACAAGGGAACTAGCTGTTTATAATTCAGAAAGCTGTGCTAGGGACAGAGCAGTCCATGGACATTTCTCATCTTCCCTGGAAGCCTTAGATTGAGGCTGGGTTCACATGTTTCCTCAGTGTGTGGGTTTTTGCCCAAACTTAGTGATCAGACAGCCATGTGGTTCTCTCAGCAACACAGTTTCCATGCTCCCCACTCCATCCACCACTCTTGCCACGCATCCCAGGCAAGAAGTTCCAAATCTCATATGACAAACCATGTTGCTCAGATTGATACCAGGTTTTTCTTTAAAAAAATTAAAATTTCATCTGGTTTCTTTTCCAAAATGACTGATTATAATGAGACAATCATCCTGCAAGATGCCATTACATTTCTTTCTTCATGCTGATGTTTTCAGTGGCAGAAGAGATGTGCTTATGGCACATTCACCTCTTCGTTCCATTCTGTACCTGTGATCCAATTCATGCCTTGGGCTATGCAAAAAGTTGGATGTCCTAACTTAATTCATAAGATACAAAAGGAATGATCTTAATCATGTTTTGATTGTGAACTTAAAAAAAGAACAGAAGAGCTTCCTTTTTTGAAAGGTGTCAAATGAGTTTGCTGCTGCTGCAGACATGGATGGCTTTGTGTTGGAAGTTTCACGAAAAGAGAACCTTCCACGGTAATTCTGTCATTTCTGTGTGAAATGACTGAAGAGGAGTTACTTGTTTTGAGGCTGTGAAGAGCATCACCAAGGTAGCTTGACAGAAGAAAAGACTTCATTTTTTTATTGGTAAGTGCTAATGGACTTCTAGTATCTGTAACTTTCTCTTCCAAAATTCATTACAAAACACCCATAAACCATCTTGGACACCGAGACTGTGTTGTATGGTGTCTCTGCCGATCATGACCTCTGTTTTCACGAACTAGCCTTCAGGAAAGGAGTGCTGTTCGATTAACTCCATTGCTGGTCTTGCTATAGTGAAAGTGCAGCAAACATTTAGCCAGAGGGGAAAGAAAACTGAGCACAGAAGCTCTTTTCCTTCCTCTCAACATCACATCCATCCGAACCCTCCTTTGAGTTCTACTGTTTGCATCTAACTGAATTGCAGGGAGATTAGTCATGGTAGAAGGCTTCAAAGCAGCCTCCCCCAACCTGAAGTTCTCCAGATGTTCTGGCTTGCAACTCTGGCCATGCTGGCTTGGAACTATTGGTGCTGTAGTCTGAGACTTCTGGAGAACATCAGGTTGGGGAAGGCTGCTATGCACTTATACATCAATCAATTCTCTCCAACTTCTGTAGAGGCTTTCAGGTTAGGTTTACCTCCTGCAACTACCTTCTGTTCCTGTACTAGATCCCACCTTGTTCCTCTTCTTCTAAAGATCAGTTTAGATACAGATTTACACTGGATTGGGAGAAGTGGACTTCTCTGCTCTTTCCATCTTATGATATCCATCGCCACCTCCAATCCTACACTGGGAGTGAGGAGACCCTGCTGAATGAGGAAGGAAGGTCAACCCCCCACCAAAAAAAAAAATTGCAGAGAATCATCCTTTCACAGAAGGCAGGTCTTGGATCCAAGTCATCGTATTTCTTACTGAAATGAAACTTTGAAAATGAAATAAACATATTTGATTGCTTCTTGAACATCTAGGAAAGTCTGAGTTGACTGGCTAAAGAGAAACAGAGAAACAGAGTGAGTCAGAAGGGGGCTCCTGGGCCATCTAGTCTGACCCCTGGCTCTAGCTGGCTCCATTTATGACATGCCTAATGGATTGCCCTGCCTTTCTACTATGTATTCATGGTACAGAGTGGCTACTATGTCTTCTTTCATCAATGCCCCCCTTGAAGTCTTATGTGACATCAGCAGCAGGTCAGCAGAGGTGGTTGGGAGCAGCCATTTTACTTTCCCACGATGCCATGGAGAACCCAATATGGCATTATTCCAGAGCATTAGGAAATAAAAATGGAGCTTCAACAGACTCGGCTGCCCGATGAGGGAGGCAACATAGGTTGGTTCTGGCGGGCCCCCACGCTGGGCCTCTGGCAGCTGCCCTGTGGTGTCAGGTAAGGACACTTGGCCAGCTCTCCACAATTCAACAGGAACTGGACTGGGAGACTTAAAAATGATCAAGGAGTCCAGGCCAGAACTCTTGACCATGAAGTCAAATCCATAGCTGAAGCAGACAGGAAGAAGTCTTCTTGGCCCCAACGAATCCCAGCCAGCCTTCTTGCCTGCAAGTTGCCTTCCCCTGTGGAGATCAAATACACCAGAGCAAATGTAATTCCCCCAAGTTTATACTTTTTATACTCATTATTTTTTTCAAAAAGCAAATGCTTGCCTGCAGCGGCCCATCATCTTGTAATGTGTGCACACTAAGTGGAAGTAGCAAATTCATACTGTCCCTGCTCTTTCGTTAATGTAATTTGAAGAGATGGAGAAGGCGCCATCACATGATCCAATCCTTCAGGCTGGGCTGTGTGGAGCTTCACTTGAAGGACAACCCACTGGCCTCTTGCACAAGTCAACCCAACATTTCAGGTCTCTTCACAGTAGAAACAGAAGGAGGGAAGCATGCCTCGTCATAGAAACTTAAAAACAGAGCGAGTCCAAAGGGGTCTCCTGGGCCATCTAGTCTGACCCCCGGCTCCAGCCGGCTCCGCTCATGACATGCCCACCAGGTGCATGTCCAGCCTATCCTTGAACACCCTCACTGATGGGGCCTCTACCACCTCTCATGGAAGCCCATTCCACACCCTGGGGGTCCTGACTGTCAGGAAGTGCTTCCTGGCATTCAAATGGAACCTTGGCTCCCTGAGCTTTGCTCCGTTGGAGCACGTCCTGCCTTCCTCTGCAGGGGAGAACAGGTCTCTACACATCTCCATGTGACATCCCCTCACATCTCTTTAATTAGTCTCTTTCACTGTGCAGTTTCACAACCCTGGGAGATGCTTAGGAAAGGGACTTCTCCCACCTGGTGTCCTTCAGAAGTACATGATCACTACACCCCATGATCTTAGCCAATAATCTAAAAGGGCATATCTTCCAAAACTTTGGTAAAGATACTCTTTGGGGACCCTGGATGAAGAGGGAAGTGTCCTAACTTGCAGCCCAGTCCTCTGATGCTGCAACTTAGATGGCCATTAACAGGGGTGGCTGAGGAGCAGCCGGATCTTGCGTTGTACAGGGAGGGCCCACCTTGCTGGTGGAACGGCCGGATGGTAGACATTGAATCGGTGGTTCAGCCTTGCAAACGTGCTGCTTGCCCTGGCGACTGCAGCCTGATCTGGCACTGCTTGCATATCTTGTCAGCCGTCTGGAGACCCACAACGTATTGGACGGGGGGAAAAAATACCCAAATAAAGAAATAAAGAAATATCTGCATCGCCGGCTTGACAGAGCCCAATCCTAGGTGCTGCCTATGTGCTCACTCATGTGTCAGTGTGCTGGATGGGCGGTTCTTACTCATTCCTTCCCTTTGCAATGTTCAGGCTGCAGCTGCTGGTGCTCCCACACAAAACTGGGAGGTACACAGTAATTTTAGGGATCCTCCTAGGTATGCTGGACAGGTGAGAATGCCCAAAACTTTTCTAGTCACAGTATTCTTTGGGGAGAGTCCCAAAAGAAAGCTGGTTGCACGACAGGTGCTAAATTCAAGACAGCAGATGACGGCTGGAGGTGCAATCTTGCCAATTTGGTGTCTGTTTTGTCCTTTTTCCAGTTGCCAATGAAACTCCTACGGAACAGGAGAAGAAGAAACCATCACCCTTAACCTTCCAAAGAAGGTTCAGTGCACAGGAAGACCCAGCTGACAGCAGCACAGAAAAAGCAGAGCAGGAGGTCTGCTTGGGACAGATGGCTGAGAGACAACAGCTGTTCGCTCGGGCAGAGTCCATAAACGAGAGGCACATTCTCCACCGTGTCATACGACGAATCTCCTCAGTCGTAAATCTCCCATAAATGACCTGATTGTGAGTTCAGTTTATAGAACAGCGGAATGTCCCTGAAGGCGCCGTCTCTGCTGTGTTGGCTGTTTCTTTTTTGGGACATGCGTGCATGTGGGAAGCGTCTGTGGCTTATTTGCACCCATCAATCCAGCGCACACCGGATTTGGATGGCACGTCATTGAGCACATGGATGGGGACATGTGAGACCCTTGAGATCATGTGGGAATGCAGCTGCAGGCGTTCCTCAGCCTTGACTAGGCTGATGGCAAATGCAGTGTATAAACACCTGGAAGGCCTCTCTGTTCCCCAGGTAGCATAAAGCTAACATATACAAATGAAATGAGGTGGAGGAATGGGGGAGCGGGGAGGGGTTCCCCCCATGATGAAACTGATTTAAAACTTTTCAGATAGCAATGCACCAATGAATCTATGGAGTATACTGCTGCAAAATGAGTTTGACAGCCCTCTGCTTAGATAGCTTGAAAAGGGGATTTGGCAAATTAGTCCTAAGTTAATAAAAACTAGCACTAGTCACATTTTGGGGTCATTTTTGACCCCAGATGAAAGTGCCTCAGGCCAAGAAAATGCTACAGGAGAGGTGTTTGCCCTGGCAGAATTTTTCAATCATTATAAGAATGATTTGTTGGCAGTCACATCTCTTTTGAGAGATCTACTAGATGGTTTCCATGAAATTACCTCTTTGGGAAGCCTACCAGATGGTCTCCATTTCTAAATTGAGTTAAACCGTGTTTATAAAAATATTGGGAAACATGACAAAGAGGCACAAACTTTTTCCACCCTGTGAGATGGGACAGACTGGAAGCCACATTTGTGTCTGTGTAAAAGATTTCCAGTCATACTTCATGAGAAGTTCTGGCTGTTACAGTTACGGAAGCACTAATTCTGGAGTATCTTTTGATCTCCATGAAAGGTGCCCGCCAAAGTCACCACTTTGTGCAGGTGCCAACAGGGTGTACCTGTCATGTACTCTGAAGGTCTGTTTCTTGGGCATGAACGGATATGATCTCTTCTTTTGTTTGTTCAGATGAGCACTAGCCCAGTGAATGGTACGATGTGGTAAATCCTCACTCCCATCAGTACCATGTTCATTCTACCCAGTGCTATTAAGTTTGCGAGGCAGTGCATTTGGGGTGCTTTTTTCCACCAAGACATGAATATTTCCTGGCCCTGTGGGGCTTGATTAATGCATCCAGCTTCTATTGAACGGAGTAAAGTGGATAACAGAGAGCCCCAGGCTTCAGTGTATCCAGCACTGTGTGTCATTGGCAATTGGTATAAGGCAGGAACACAGGATGACAGACCTGGAT
>NW_025336481.1:6525620-6528320 GCF_004798865.1 Varanus komodoensis
CCCCCCCCCCAGTGCCCCCCAGTCCAACCATGAGCGTGGTTGCGGCAGGGTCTCCTGAGGCCACCAGCTGTCCCGCTCTCTTCCCGAGGCTCAGGAAGACAGCGGGCTGGGCCGGCGGCCTCATGAGAGCGACCCCCAGCGTGCCCCACGCTGCTCCGGACGAGGACCACCAAGGTGCTCGCGAGCTGAGCACCCCTGCAGTCGTCACAGGCGTGGGCAGGGCCTGGTGCGGAGAATTCCTCAGCTCAGGCGCAAAAGGCTCAGCACACCAGTTCCGGGAGGGATGATGGGCTGCGGTGGTCACATGGGAGGGTTTCTGGGCAGGAGAACCCAGAAGAGAGGGATGGGCCACCCCAGAGGAGCAGTCATTGTGCCTGCGCCCGGTGGGAGAAGCAGCTGCTGCGACCCCTGCAGAGATCACAGGCCCCAGTGCCTTTCTTCCATTCAGTTAGTCCTAAAATCTTCAAATGAAGCAGCGCTTTCCTCTCTCATTTAATGGTTAATTAAATATATTAATTGTGAATATTAAATTAAATAATTTAAATTAAGAAAGGGGTGGGCCACCCCAGAGGAGCAGTCATTGTGCTTGCGCCCCGGTGGGAGAAGCATCTGCCTGTGATCTCTCAGGGTTGCATCAGCCTCTGTGAAAACGCAGTTCATTGCACAGCCCTCGGGTTCTGTGTCAAACTCCTCATGTGGCCCTCAAGGTACGAAAAGTTGGACCACCGTGCACTAGAAAGTGTGCAGTTGTGGCACCAGAACAATTTGTACTATTTGTACATAGTCAGGAGCTGTTTCTGTACAGAGCTCAAACATGAGTCAGAGTATTTTCTATTCATGGGGTCAGCAATGAAGCTCACTGGGAGTAGATTCAGGACAGATAAAAGGAAATACTTCTCGACACGCTCATTTGCGGGATGTGCTTCCACAAGAGGCAATGGTGGCTATGAGCTCAGATGCTTTAAGGAATTAGACAGATCGGAGGAGGAAAAACGAGTGCCTGGAACCTCCACGTCGCAATAGCAATCTTCCCTTTGAGGTTGGCTGTTACGGCAAACAGGAAAGGGCTATGGATTTCCCTTCGGCATCTGTCTGGTCACTGAGAAATGGCTTGGGACCAGGATACCTGAAGGAACGTCTTCTTCCTTAAGAGCTGAGGCAGAGGCCCTGCTCCAGGAACCCTCCCTGAAGGAGGTTAGGAGCATGAACACCTGGAGGAGGGCCTTCTCTGAGGTGGCACCCCAACTGGTGGGTCCCCAGAGAGGTTCGCCAGGCACCGACATTATATTCTTTTCAGTGCCAGGCAAAAACCTTTTTCTTTGCCCATAATTTTAATATTTAATTATTTCAATTAGGTTTTAACATTGTTATGCTCAGTTATGTTTGTTCTGTTATGCTGTATTTTGTCGTGACTTATGCATTGTTGTAAGCCATCCTGGGACATCTCGTAAAGGATGGGGTATAAATATTGTTAATAAATAAATAAATACCCCCATCTCGGACTAGATGGTCCTTGCGTCTGATCCAGAAGCGCTCTTCATCTGTTCTTCCAAGTAGTGTGTCTTCTTGTAGTACATGGAGCTCATTAGCAGAACCATCTTGGCATGTGGCCCTGAGACCCTACAAATCCGGCACTGGGCAAGAAGACCGGCCTTCCCCAACTTTTGCAATAGACAATATTGGGTTTTAAAAATAACTCTTCTGACAGACAGCTTCTGCCCATTTTTCCACGCTCGTCTAATGAAGTAGGAACAAAAAAGCCATAAATAATATAGAGAAACGGAAGATATATTTAGAATATGGAAAGAGAGATGTGCAGGCCTTTTTTGATAATAGTATTAACCCTCTGGCACTCCCCACCCAGGGGAGGCCCATGCATTGCAGTGCTGCAGACGAATTTTGTCTTGAATTGTAAGTAGATACATAGATAGGGATGAATCAATGTGGAGTGCTTGAATTACTGGGCTGAGAAGGAGCCTGCCTTTTAGCCAGATCACACCCCCTGCAACCTTCTAAAAAGATAAGTCGTAAGTAAAAGGAGGTTAAAGGGGCCAGATAACGTTTTAGCAAAAACTCTTGCATAAATGTATTTCAGCTGCAATGCTACAATCTGTATTGAACTTAATGGGACTTACTTCTAGGTAAGTTGTCAGTTACCCTTGGTCAGCCAGAATAGCAAGAGTCTCCAGATTAGGCTTCCCTCTCACCTGTGTAGGGCCACAATCCGATGCAAGTTTAGGTAGACAAATGTGCTACAACTTCCAGTGTTCCCTTATCATGCTGGGACTCACTGGATCGTTTTCTATCTAAAGATGCATAGGAATGTAACCTAACTGGATAAAAACAGCCTCTAACATTTCCTTCTATCTCTCAAGTCATGAACCAGGGATTTGGGGGCGGGGGGCACAGAATGAAAGGTGAAACAGTCCCCACCCACAGTATCATTTAGGAGACCAGGTACTCATAGCGCCACCCAAATTTTCATGTCTTACAAAAAGTTGTGTCAAGAGCCCAGGCATAGGGTGGGAGAAGGATAGATAGGGTTACGGGGGGGTCTAGCCCAGCCCCCTAACCCTAAATATCTCTTTAAAAGACTCCTAACCCACTCCAGTATCTTTGCCATGAAAACCCCATGGACAGTACCAAAAGGCAAAAAGATATGACGCCGGAAGATGAGCCCCTCAGGTCGGAAGGTGTCCA
>NW_025336481.1:6528420-6534174 GCF_004798865.1 Varanus komodoensis
TCCAATATGCTACTGGGGAAGAGCAGAGGGCTAGTACTAGTAGCGCCAGAAAGAATGAAGCGACTGGGTCAAAGCCGAAAGGACTCTCAGTTGCAGATGCATCTGGTGGTGAAAGGAGAGTCCGATGCTGCAAAGATCTATACTCCATAGGAACCTAGAATGTAAGATCCATGAATCAAGGCAAGCTGGACATGGTCAAACGAGATGACAAGACTGAACATCAACATTTTAGGAATCAGTGAACTAAAATGGACAGGAATGGGTGAATTTAATTCAGATGACCATCAGGTATACTACTGCAGGCAAGAATCCCTCAGAAGAAATGGAGTTGCCTTCATAGTCAACAAAAGAGTAGGAAAAGCAGTACTGGGATACAACCTCCAAAATGACAGAATGATCTCAGTTCGAATCCAAGGCAAACCATTCGATCACAGTAGTCCAAGCCTATGCCCCAACCACTGGTGCTGAAGAGGCTGAAGTGGACCAGTTCTATGAAGACCTACAACACCTTCTAGAATTAACTCCAAAAAATGATGTCCTTATCATCATGGGGGATTGGAATGCTAAAGTAGGAAGCCAAAAGATAACCGGAATAACAGGCAAGTTTGGCCTTGGAGTATAAAATGAAGCAGGGCACAGGCTGGTAGAATTTTGTCAAGAGAATATGATGGTCATAGCAAACACTCTTTTCCAACAACCCAAGAGACGACTCTACACATGGACATGCATAATATATAATATTTTAAAATGGATCAGCAGAAAGTAACTCCTCCTCCTCTTTTTCCACAAAATTAAAAAGAAATAGCCTTTTGCTGTTGTGGTATAACATATCTATCCAGAGCATGAGTCCAACAAATCTTAGTGGTTTGGAATTTTGATCTGGTCCTAATAATACAATTATGAACGGAGTTGATGCTTTGGAGTATGTTTTTAACTGTAAAGTCTCTCTTGCTAATTCCATGCTTGATAGACAAAATGCTTGGTAGCTTATGAAGGAAGAAGCTCAGTGACTGAGAAGCGAAGAAGCCAATAGCCAAGCCATGACGCCTGTTTGAAGGAATGTGGAGGGGAGAAAAAGCTAACTGGCTTGAAAGAAAGTGTGCTACTTCCTATCTGATCCCCCAGGCGTTTTATGAGATAAGTGGTCCTAGGGCAAGGTGAAGTCAGAAAGGAGTGAACTAGTGAACTTGTAGTTATAAGCACACGGGCGTAATAGGGTGATGAACATTTACTTACACACCTTTAATGGACAATGGGCTAACTATAATGCACATGTGATGTATGTAAATGTATGTATTAAGTGGCATTTTAACTGTTAGTATTACTAGATTTTATCTGGCCAGGGCGGCTTATTTTATATTGTATTTTTGTATTTTTAATTTAATGTTTACATTTATTGTAATTTATATTATAATTACTTTTAATTTATTGTTGTAAGCCGCCCCGAGGCTTCGGCGAATGGGGTGGCATGAAAATGTTTTAATAAATAAATAAATAAATAAATAAATAAATAAATAAATAAATAAATAAATGTCGTGGGATGAGATGAGAGACAGGAAGTAGGCAGATGGAAAAACTGTAACCTTCTAGTTCCTTACCCAATGAGGGAAAAGGGGAGGACTGTGGCGCATGGATTGAGGGGTAAAAGGAGATATTTCGTGTGTTTGTACTTTGGAAAAATTCTGGTAGAGCGGACTCTCCCCATCTTTTGCAATAAGCGAAGGAATCGCCCCATTCTGTTGGTAGTCTTGGTCATTTAACTTGAGGAGAAGTATTTTTGCAGCTTTTTGCATAACACTTAAGATGCAATTTTATGCATGTTTAGCTAGAAAAAGGCCCTACAGCTCCCTGCATTCACCTGTCTGCACATGTACAGGATTAAGCCCTTAAACAGTCTTGCCACTGAGTGCAATGTCAGCATTTTTTATTAGTAGCACCCTGCTGAAACATCGCTGAACTTCTGAACTGGCAGTGCTCAAAAAAAACCATGCAGCAACACACACCAGCGAAAATTGCAGTTGATTCTTTAAATCAGATAAGTAGGGGACTGGCTCATATTCTTTTCTGTCATGATTCAAGAGATGATATAAATGGTACGGATCTTGTGGTATGTAGGTAGTAGACCTATATTGCAAGTTTGTAGTGGATCATAATAAATAAAGATGTTTTGACTCTGTGATAACTGGTTTCAGGAGGCTGTTTTATTTTTATGTATTGCTTTAAAAGAAATTAAAGTCACCACTCCAGTTGCACAACCCTCACAAAGCAGCTTACAAGATTGCAAAAATAAGAGTATCAAAATTAAACTTAAGCACGTACAGAGCATCAGCTAATGATTTCTAAGCACCAAATGAGGCCATATGTATCTCCCTGGGGATGGAGTTAAAGGCCTGTTTTATGGTTGTTTTAATGATGACTTCTCCGCTCGAGTTTATTGTACAATGCCTTGAGCATGTAACTTTGCTAGATGGATAGACTGAGTGATCTTTTGGCATGCTATCCATCTCCGTTAAGCCAACCTGGGAATAAAAGCTCCATTAAACGCAAAGGGACATTTGCAGAAATATACTTTATGCCGTGTATCTCCTACACCTTGGCATGTTGAGGCAACCGTCCTGTACAGCACATACTTAATATAGACCTTACCCAGGTGCAAGCCCTACTGGACACATTGGGAATTGCTTCTAAATGAGCAAAGAATCGGACTGCAAAGCATTCTGGGCAGACATAATGATTCTAGGGCACTGATGGCGAACCTTTTAGAGACCACGTGCCCAAACTGCAACCCAAAACCCACTTACTTATCGCAAAGTCCCAACACTGCAATAAAACCTGAAAACTGAGGTTTTAGTTTAGAAGAAGCACCTCACAGCCAGTCCAAGCAAAAATATATGTATCCTCGGCAACGCACTGACCGGCCATGCGAAAGCTCAGACGAGTCGCAGCTAATGAGTCGTGGCTCGTGACATCATTGCCTGGCACCGATACTCCTTTCTGAGCATGCGCATGGCCCCTGTGTGCGCTGTGATCCGATGCTCGGCTGCGGGGGCGATCATGGGGCGATTTGGCTCGCGTGCCGACAGAGAGGGCTCTACGTGCCCACTGTGGCACGCATGCCATAGCTTCGCCACCACTGCTCTAGGGGCTCGGGAGGGGATGGTGGGTGTCAGAATCCCGGAATCTCAATTTGAGAAGAGGGAATAAAACTCGGGTTCGTGGGAAAGACCAAGCGTCCAGACCATCTGAGGCTTTATTGTTTTACCCCCAAGGTTCCTGCGGTACACTCACGATAATGCATGCATTACCTATCGGGCAGGCAGAGGTGAACTCTGCTGCGAAGCTTCAGTACCACTACAGGGCATTTATAGGTACACAGGTACAGGGCAATCGATGACAGAATGCAGAGATTACAATAAGATTCTGAGGTCATCACATACAGAACAGATAAAGGAATGTCAGTCAATCACATTGTAACAATGAGATTAAAATATTTCTAATTGCCTGTATTGACACTTTAGTTGAGTAACTTGAACCCATCTCCAGGTCTGCTCAGACATGCAAATTCAAGCTACTAGAAACTATTCATGATAAGCTCAGACCCTTATCTCAGACTCTAAACATTCTGCATGATCAGGGCACATGAAGCCCTCTGGGCTATCAAAGGGTTATTGTAAACTGAATTCCAACAATGACTATTTACAATGTATATTCGGGCTGAAATGGCCTGTGTACTGTAGCTTACAGCTAAAGGTGAGAGAAAGGAGCGGGGGAATGCCATTTTAAACAGTGACAGCTTGGTTTTGAGAAGGAAGACAGGATTTGATCCCACATTGCAAAGGCACACAGGAGTAGTGCTTTTCAGACAGGATTTATCCAAATTTTCCCAACATGGGTCAAACAGGAGGCAGGGGTGGTGCTGGATATGGGGTTCGGCCCCACAGAGCAAGAAATGCACTAATTTGCATATGTTAATTTACACCTTTCTAAAGCCTGTGTGCAGAGGACACCGTCTTCCTATTTTTAAAAAGGAATGAATGTGTGGACAGGAGAGGAGGGTGTTTCTCTCCCTCCTGGAGTCATTCCATCAAGTTGCTTGATGGGAGATTCAGAACAGATAAAAGGGGGTCCTTCTCATGCGGTGCATAGTTGAATTATGGAATTCGCTTTCATGAGATGTACTGGTGGCCAGCAACTGGGATGCTTTACAGGCCGACTGGGCAAACTCATGCAGAAGAAGGCTATGAAGGGCTACTAGTCCTCATGGCTGTGTTCTGCCTCTGGTATTGGGCAGGAGGGGCTCTTTTACCCAGATCCTGCTTGAGCAATCCTGTAGGCTGCGGCTTTCTTTGTTTTTTATTCATTGTATTTCTATCCCACCTTTTCTCCTTTCAACGAACTCAAGGCAGCTTATATAACGCTCCTCTTCTGCATCTTACCCTCACAACAAAAACCCAGTGAGGTAGGCTGGGCTGAAAGTCAGCCAGTGAGCTCCATGACTGAGTGGCAACCAGAACCAGATCTCACGAGTTTTTCAAGCACTAAACCACACTGGCTCTCTGCGTGCACAGAATGCTGGATTATGGATCGTTGGTCAATATGGCTTTTTCTATATTTTTATGTTCTTGCTTCCAGAAAAGAAATCCTCGGGCAGAAAATTCAAGTGCTGGGGGCAACAGGAGGCGAAGCTAATCCCAAAGGGTCATATGCAAGATTCCCAGTGCCCCAGTCCCTTTATTTCAGATATTCGAGGTTCCAAATGAATTATTCGAGGCTCCAGCCCTACAGGGCTGGAATCTAACAACGCCTTTAACAAGACGGAAAAACCACAGCAAAAGCTACCTGATAGGCCTTCCCCAGAGATCGCTGTTCTCATTTACCAACTGCCTGAAATCTGAAGACCGGCTCCCTTTTCCTCCACGCCGCCCCCTCCCTCCCCCCTCCCCTCCGCTTTCGAACGTTCCATAATGGAACGCAGAGTACACGAACGTTCCGGAGGAAAGCTCGTCATCCAATTGGAGCGCAGAGCTGGGCCGGCTGCGCCCAGAGTTGCGGGCGGGGCCACGTGCCTTCCCCTCCTCTTTCCCCCACGTGTCTTTCGCTTTGTATCTCCTCATGCTCGGTGGCGGCTTGGATCCGCTCTTCTTTCGGTTTCCTTCTTCCGTGCTGCTGAGGCCGGCCTCTGGCTGTGATGGCGACTCCGCAGCCTTCCCCTTCGTTGAGGGGCACGGAGGCAGAACAGGAGAACGAGGAGGAGGAGGAGGAAGCCGAAGAAGAGGAGGAAGAATGGTGCGGGGAGTACGATTCCACCTGGGAAGACGACGAGGAGGAGGAGGAGGAGGAGGAGGAGGAAGGAGGACAACTGGAGGAAGATCCCGGAAGGAAGAACTCGGAAGCGGCAAACCCACCCGCAGAGACAGAAGAGGCTAAACCGCAAGAGAAGCCCGGTAGGCGGTCGCCCGGCCCCAAGCGGGCCTCTGGTTTCCAGGTGAGGGTCCCAGACCTGAGGAGAAGCAGGTAGTCTCTGAGGGTTCTAACGGTTGTCTGCGGAGAACGAGGCAAGATCCTCTGTGGGGCAGACATGGGGGCTTAGAGCGCATCGGTTTATTCGGAATTGCAGGAAGCTGCGGGCCCCCCTCCCCCAACCCCGCGCCCCGGTGTTCGTATGATCGGGGATCATTGTGTGTGTGTGTGTGTGGGAGGGAGAGAGAGAGACACGGAGAAGCCAACAGCAAGTCTTGGAGGACAGCCCCCCCC
>NW_025336481.1:6534274-6537367 GCF_004798865.1 Varanus komodoensis
GCTTCTTCTTCCTTCTCTTTCTCCTCCTATATTTTTATTTTATACTGATAATTTTAATTTTATTTTTGTAAATCAATGTATTTTTTGTATTTTTAGATTTAATGGTAATTTATTATGTACTATTGTATTTCAATGTATTTTATCATGTTGTAAGCCGCCCCGAGGTTTCGGCAAGGGGCGGCATAGAAATGCTATAATAATAATAATAATAATAATAATAATAATAATAATAATAATAATAAGTATCTGATACTTTATAGAGTTTTGTAAGCAAACAAGCAAACAAACAAGAAAGGTAAGTCCTAGTTCCCAAAGACCTTACAGTCAAAACTTTACCGAGAGAGATGCAAGAGAACCTCCTTTTAAACATGAGCAAATAGAACCATACCAAGCTTAGTTAACCATTCGAGAAGAGCACAAAGAAGTTATGAAGATGTTTGGGATAACTTTTGAGAAGGATCCAGCAGGGGGCTTTAAGAAGCACATACTAGAATGTTCATTAGAATTGTTCTGTTTTTCAAAGGATAGTTTCAAGAGAGAATACAGCATTCTGGAGGTTTTTCTAAGCAAAAGTATAAGAGGTGCAATACAGAATTGGACTTGCCAAAGCACAGGGCTGAAAAATTTTGGCCTGTGTCTGAATACGAAATGCGTTTACTGTTCTCTTCATGAGCAGAAGCAACTGGCCCTTGGAGAACAGTCAAAAGTAAGTTGTAAAAGTGAAAAAAATGCCCCAATACATTGGATTTATCAAGGTTTTTTGTTTTCCTTTCAATGTGTGCATTCTTTGTGGAATCTGATTATATATCCCGCCTATCCTGTATCATTTCTTCTTATTTACCAGTGTTCCCAGATACTGAGACCAAAGCATCTATATTTATATATTCAGTCTGCAGCTATCCTTTATTGGTATGGAACTTTTCCATTCCTTATTTTTCTAGGGCAGTCTGTAAAGAAGCAACGACGCTGAAGAAATCCAGACTGGCTTGAAAAGCGAGGATGCAGTTTAAGAGATGACTTTCGTCAGGATTGGAAATCGAATCATTATTTCCTTCTTAGGCCTGCTTAATTTCATTTCCAGTTGGAGCCCTGTGGGTGAAATTGTAACTGAGTTGCGTACGGTGACAGCACTTTCATGAGCACTGAGGAGCGTTAAAGATATCCAATGCCGGCATTTCGCTCTTCAGAAGTGGCCTGCATCTACTTACCCCGTACAGGGAAGGGGGCTGCCCCAAAGCTCTAGCCCCCAACATCTGTGTGAGCCACTTTTACACGTGGCATAAGGGAGGTGACACACACGGCTCTGGGCACAGCCGGGTATCCCAGGCATGTTTTCCCCCGGTTGTGTGCAGGTGCCTTAATACATCCCTGCACAAACAGGTTCCCATTCAGACTTTCCACCAAAGGTCAGGGGTGGAACTACAGTACATCTGAGCAGAAACTTACATTGTTGGTGAAACCTGCAATGGATTCATCTGAATTTTGATTTCTGTGAATCCAATCGGCAGCTTTTTTTCAGCAGACGGACTTTCTCTAAGCTGGGCAAATTTAGCAGAAATGAGGGCAGCTTCTTTTCCCTGGGTGGAAGTGGGTTGCACAAATGCACCTTTATGCTAGTGCACAGTTCTAATGCACATTCGCACGTGTGTGCAAAAAGGGATGCCATTCTTGTACCCCCCTTAAAAGAAACCTGTGATTGCATCAGTGAGAAAATTGCAAAATAAAAGACATCAGATGTCCCATGAGACTCAGACAGAACGGCTTTCACCACATCTGTACACACCTGGTTGACTTGGGGTCATCGCCCTGCTTCCCTGCACCCACCCCCAGGGCGCTGCTGAATGGGACTGGCCACTCAAGCCATTTTGGATCTTGATATTGGGAGTGAGAACGAGGCTCTTGACCCCGTGATGTGGCATCAGCAAAGGAGGGCAGCCCAGTTAGAAGACTGGCATGCAGAGAGGAGGTCTGCTCACCTTCGGGATGGGGCCCAAGCATGCTCATAAGGAGAGTTCCTGGAGATGAATACTAGATTGGGCTCAACAAACTGCTCTGTGCATGCTCAGAGGTTCCTTCTTGGTGTTTTGTGCTTTTGGTCAATAGAGATTGCTTTGCAAGGCTGTGACTTTTGAGTGCATGAAGGAGGAACTCCAGCTTCCAGTGCTTAATGATTTCCCCCTGTGTGTTAAGATTCCCAGTCAGCTGCTTTTAAAGCATGAGACCATTCAGACAGGATGTTAATAGCTGGCTATGTGTGGGAAGGTTGGGGCTGAACCCACTGGCATCCCTCCTTCCCTTCAACTGTTCAGCATATTGTCTGAATGCACAAGTGGGAAGCACAATATTGCTAAGGTCTCCAACTGCAGTAGAGACCTGTGGCCTCTTTCTGCTGTTACTCCGACTGTGCACAGGGGTGGGGAGTTGTCTGGAGTGTCACCTTCTCACCACACATACTTGTGCATGATCAGCCACCGCAGAAGGACCAGCTGCCCTGCAGCTTCTTGGGACGGCAGCATTTCAGAATGCAGGATGGGAAATCAGACATCCAAATGCTCCCCTATTTGAATTGCTCAGACACAAGCATGGGTCACATGAGAGAGGAGCCTAGGCTCACACGATTCTTCTCAGCAAGCCAAGAGCTTCTAATGCAAGAGCATTCAGTCATGCAAGTTCCCCTCTATATTCTGAAGCAGCACAGCTCTGAAAAGGCTATGCTGTATGATCTTTCCAAATCTATGGATATATATTCCATCCCCAGCCCGAGTTTCCTTTTCCACTGACTCAGTGTTCCATGGGCACTGAGCATGAGCAGGCCCCATGAGGTTGCCTTGATTCCCGTACTCCAGTGAGAGTTCTTTTTTCTCCTGAAATATGTATATCCTGCAACCTGATGGGTGTTGATAACTTCCTCCTGTCCATGAGTGATGCTGGTTTGGTTGCATTCCCAAACTTTAGAAATCTTTAGTGAGGAAAAGATAAGCCTGTGGAGAACACTGAAGGAGCTGAAAAAGAAAATTGGGCTGGGAATAGGATATATATCTAAGCATATGGAATTAAGTATTCTGGAAGCTAGGAAAGCTCTCAGACCTGGAT
>NW_025336481.1:6537467-6576010 GCF_004798865.1 Varanus komodoensis
CATCACCAACACCTTGAATTGGGCCCGGGCTTCAATGGGAAGCCAGTGAAGCTGACGGAGGACTGGAGTCATGTGAGCATAACGCCCCGTCCCCGTCAGCAACCTGGCAGCTCTATTTTGCACCAATTGAAGTGTTTGGACTGTCAATACAGTGCCATGCAAACAAACCTTTAAAAACAAAACCAGCAACCAACTAATTAGGTTCCTTTCTCATTTGTTTCTTATTTTGCTCAGTAATGGACACTGACTTTTGGATTCTTTCTGAATAAAAGATTTTCAATCTCTGTCTCAGCTTCCAAGCTTCACAGAGTTCTCTGAGACTGAGCCTCAGCTGAATGGAAATAGGATTGCAGCCTTTAAAAGGCAATCCCATAACTCCCCTTGCAATGTGGAATGAGTCACATGAATCTTTGGATCTTTGCCAGTCTTGAGGTATAGACCCCGTACTGCAGAACTGTAATTTCTTCAGCGTTATTTTGAAAAACATAAGCTTCCATCTTCTAAATAAATTAGAAAATATGAAAGAAAAATGAAAGAAATTTGCCAATATGCTACTACTTGACTTTAAATAGGCGATTTAGTCTTCTTCCCCCCAAAACTTGCTGGATAATTACTTCCTGGACTCCTCCACTAATCAGTTTAATAATGACACCCCTTGAGCATTTTCCAATTTAGTACAACACTTGAATTAACTCAAACCGAAGCCTCCCACTGCACAGGGAATTAAGAGAGTAATTCCTTTGTGGTTCATTTTTATTCTTTGTTTATGATTTTCGTGTTAATTGTTGTACATTCATTTGCATGGATGCAGGCAAATGGTGATCCTTGTGGAAGGATCACCACTGCGCCAGGCAGAGTTTGTGCCTCCCCTTTTGCATGGGGCTTGGGTTTGCACATCTAGGGCTCCCCAGCCTGTGGGAGGTTTGTATACTCCCAAAACTGGAGTATTGTGTTCCCTTCTGGGCTTCCCCTTACAGGAAGGATATAGCCAGGTTCGAATTGGTGCAGCGAAGGGCCACAAGGATGGTGACGGGATTGCAGGGAAAGCCAAATGAGGTGGAACTGAGGGAATTGGGACTCTTCAGCCTAGAGAAGAGGAGACTCCGAGGAGATCTGTTTACGACATATAGGTACGTGAGGGGGCGTCACATGGAGGTGTGCAGAGACCTGTTCTTTCCTGCAGAGGAAGGCAGGATGTGCTCCAACAGAGCCAAGCTCAGGGACCCAGGGTTCAATTTGGATGCCAGGAAGTGCTTCCTACCAGTTAGAACCCCTAGGATATGGAATGGGCTTCCACAGGAGGTGGTTGAAACCCCATCGGTGAGGGTGTTCAAGGATAGGCTGGACATGCACATGGTGGGCATGTCATGAGCGGAGCTGACTGGAGCCAGGGTCAGACTAGATGGCCTGGGAGGACCTTTCTGACTCTCTCTCCTTCTATGTTTCTGTCTCTCTGCACACTAGGGATGTATGGGGAGCCTGTGAAGAGGAACAGATTCTGGGGAGCTTTGTCACAACACTGCCATGCATGTGTGTGTGTGTAAGAGAGATGACAGTAGGGGAGAAACTGGGGAATGGCCTCTCTTAGGGGGTTGAATTCTGAATACTGGATTGGAGCATGCAATACCGCAACTTTTCATTGCAGCCAGATACCTTTCATGCATTTGTGTGTGTGTGTGTGTGTGTGTGTGTGCGCGTGCCTGTGTGGTATTTCATTCCCTATTGCAATATTATAACAGAAAACAGGCTCCCAAAATGAGCAAGCTGTCACCCTCCGGCACACAGCCTGGCCTCTCTCCTGGGCACACTGTGTATGCAAGGAGCATGAAGAAAGCCAGGGTGCAGGGAGCAACCCAAGTCTTGGTTTAATTCAGGATTGTGCAGGCTGAACCGAAAGCTGGATCTCTTTTTGAAAAAACACATCTTTTGAAAAACAAAAGGGGAGGGAGAACAGGCCCTAAATGGGAACATCCGTTACAAGAACAAGAGAAAGACGAGAATAGAAGCTATTTAATTGCAATGGCTGTAAGCAGCACCACTGGTTTGAAACAACAGCAATAAACAACACATCTTGACACTTCATTTTCAAAGACTAGTAGACCGTATGTCCAAATAAGCCTCCAGACAAAACTGACAGGCACAGGATAGGCATCCTGATAAAGCAAGCGTTCTAAGAACTCACTCCAACAAGGGCTGAGAAGAGCTGGCAGGTTTTTCTAGCCTGGCCAGAGAGTCCTTTTTCTTTTGCTTTTGCCACTGCTGGTTCCTCTTCGGTGGTGAGACTTTTCAAGCAAGGGCGTTGTCAGACAAAGTTCTCCCGGGCCCCTCTGCTCACTGAAAGGGTCCAGGATCCATCCCTCATCCTTCCAGGATCCAGAGGGCAGTAGTGGAGGCAAAAGACCCCCCAGGAACAAATTTGGCTCATTTTCAGAGTTGATTCCTCTAGGATTCTCTGAGGGATCTGGTCTCAGTCCTGGGATGTTCACAAGGGTAGAATTAACTCCTGGCCTCACCACTTAAAACCGGCTAAAACTGACTGATCAAGTGAAAATATGATTCATTTTAATCCTTAGGAGTTGTCTTGCTTCAGGTCACTCTAAAACAGACAAGCAGCCATTCTGAGAAGCAAGTGAAATATAGGAGCAGAGAGACATGCCAATGGCACCATCGCAGGGGACAAATGACCCACTGAATGCCTGTGAAGGAAGTTCCCTGAACTGGCCCTGATCCATCCATGGCGCCACCACAAAGGACATAAAGAGAGGAAAGTCCATTCCTGCCTTCACCATCTGCTCCCCTGGCTTTTTATCTGAGCAAAAGGATGTGTTAACTGCACACATTTTGATCAGAAATGTGACAGCAGGAATGGAGGAGGGTGTGCTTTCTTCTTTCCCTGTTTTCAGTTTCTTGGCATGCATTTTGTGTCTGTTAGGCTCCTAACGAACCGTTTGGTCCCCATGTTTTAAAAATACCAAGGAGCGTCTTTCTCTCCTCTCGCACAGTGTGGTTACCAAGGTAAGTGATGATCTGACACAGCCTCCCCCACTCTGGTGGCCTCCAGTCGTGTTGGACTGCAGTTCCCATAATTCCCAGTCAGCGCAGCCATTTAAATACCATCATGGCATCAGCTGCATTCACACACGTGTCCATAGCCCAGCTATTTTCTGCAGCCACAGATTCCTCACCCCTCAGCAGGCCAGGAAGGATTCAAGGTTCAGGGCATCTGGGGAAAATTAAATGGCTCCTTGCTTTTCCAGAAGGCTTTTGTTGGCCCAAATTGTGAATTGTTGATTGGAGGACGAGCAAACAGAACTGACTAGCAAAACACCAGAATGGTCTGAGAGAGAAGTCTCAGGCTGCGACCCGGTTTAGTGGGGATTTAACATGTGATCCTGCTATTTCAAGTAACTCCCATGACCACTGCAAATGATTTCTGAAGCCAGCTCTGGAGAAGTAACCCCACTTTCCAACTGAATCATGAACTGAGTACTCAGAGCAGAGGGTGGGATCCAGATTTAGTCATACTTGGAATACAACCATTGATACAAATCAGTCTTAGTCCTGGCTAATGCAAGCCCCATTTATTTCAATGGATCTGCTCCATATGTGACTAATTCTGGCTCTTGCCCTGAACCCATTCACCACTCAATGCACTAATTTAAAAGCAAATGAAAATGGAATTGGACGGGCCCATTGCAGTCTGAAATTCTATTCTGAAATGGAAGCACAACCATATTTCTCAACACTGTGGTGGCCACATGTGTTGGTGGTGGATTCTTCACCCGCATTCAGGAAGACTGGCCTCATCTACTTGCCAGGACTTGGACCTCTGGCTTGGGATATGTTCTTTCTATATTCCATTGCTTTATTTCACTTTTGCCCCCGGAGGAAGGCTTTTCTCTCATTTTGCTGCCATCTTTGTGGTTTCCTTCACTAACTAAAGGAAATCTTCTGCAGTGTTGTGCTCATTCGAGCATTCCTCATAGACAACAGAGTGAAAATGAGAGATCGGTTTCAGCTCAGAAAATAAAATGAGTTAAATAAAAATGAAGCCTTCCGGTCTAGTTAAAAAGAGATGGCCACATGTGTAGTTTCCACTGGAGAGTCCACACTTCTTGAAAGATTGCCTAAATTAGTGAGAGACAAAATAGATCAGCCTTGCTTGGTGCCAACAAACAAGAAAGATGACAATGTTATTTGCGTTTGGAGGTCAAGCCTGTCAACTCCATTAAACCATTCATAACGCACAAGACATCTCTGCCATCTCCAGATTAGAACTGAGACATCACCTTAGCCCATAATTGCTTTGAACTAATGAAAGAACCAAGGAAGTACATCCATCCGTTTAATGATAATATTTGGTTTGGGAACCCCGTCATGCACAGAAACTGAATTCGTTTATGTTTGCCATCCTCCCAAGGTTTATGCACTTTGCTTCCTACAAATGAGAGTGGCCATATTGGTCAAAGGACTGACTCCTGGCATCCACGTGCTATTTCACGCATGGCTCAGCAACCCGCAGTGGTACAGTTTTGTCTGCCCATTCACTTTGAACCTTTTGCTCATATGCCTAGTTTTTGGGAGCTGTTTCTCCTATATTAATGCCTTTCTCTGTATTATTTTCACAATTCTGCTTATTGATTTTCGTGCACATTTTCTTGGGTGCAATATCGTACATGAGAAACCGTGATGCCAAATTTTAGAAGCGCCAGTTTTGGTGCACAGCTCTGTTCTGCTTTGTTCGTTGGTTTTACGGGTGCAAATGTAGTGATTTTGCAAAGGGAAAAAAAGACAGGAGAAATTTCTCTCCCATCTCTGTCTGGAACATGGCTATCAAAATCCTTTCTGTTGCCAGAGGTAGGTAAGGCCAGGCCCTTCCAAGCAAGTCTTCATTGAAAGATTGCCCATTAGATCTTGATTAAAAAGTACCAAACCTACCTTAAAGAAAATTTTCGTAAGTTGACTTTTGGATGGCATCCCAACCCTGGCTTGAACAAAATCTATTGATTTTAAAAAAATACCTCCAATAAAAGCCCTAAACAAATAAAACACATAGAGCATAAGAACAACTCTTTCAGCTAATTTCAACTGAAATGAAAATCTCTTTCAGTCTAAGCAAAGTTTGGTTAGACAGATTTTCTTAGCTGCAAATAAATATGTTTTCAGAGAATCATCATTTAACACATTATCACTTGGAAGTGGGTGATGCTACTGAGTTGGTTTTGGATTATTTATTTATTTAGCTTCTGTACTGCCCAAGAAATGTGGCAGGCCTCTGCGGGCTTTCTGTTTCTACCTGAATCTAAAACCGGGTTGTCATTTTTCAGCATGCTTTGAATGTGCTCTGTCTTGTCATACCTGACAGCTACACTCAACAAAAGCAAGGCTGCATTTTGGGAGACTGCCATGTTCTGTTCTAGGAGGAAGCGGCCAAATTGGCAGAAATACCAGTCGTGCATAGTCGTTTATGAGGGTGTCACAGAAGCTTAGGAAACAAATGGATCATGACAAACCTGCGTGATAAAGCATGCTCGGCAGGTTTAAAAAAAAAAATTAAGGGCACAATGCAAGCCTTCCACCTGAGATGCAGGTGAGGCTCTGAACTTGGAAGTTTAGGGACAGGAGGTGGGCGTCTGTCGGGTTTCTTCAGCTTGGCCACTTGGACTCTGGCCCACTTCTACCCTTGAGTCTGCCTCATGCTCAGTGTTTGTGAGGGTTTCCAGCAGGAAGCAAGTTCAGGCAGAGTTCTGTTTCCACGCATGGGATTTCTGGACTTTGTGTTCTTCGCCCAAAGAAATATGCAATTTGTATAGCTGCGAAGAGTCACATACCTTGCCTATTTTGTGCAAAGAATTAGGCATGTTGCATAGTTTGCACAAAGAAGCCACTAGCATCCCTGAGCATTTGCCGCCTTTAGTTCAGCTCGGCTCATTTCCTAGTCAGGGCTGAGCAAGCACAGGAGAACTGGAGTCTGGTCTGATCTTAGCTTCCTTCTTTGAAAGGACACAGGAACAAGCGCCACGGGACTTTCTGCTGCTGTCAGCGATTGACCTCCAGCTGTAAATGACAGAGCCGATTCCCTTGTTGCAGAAGAGAGAAAAAATTATTTAAACTTATTTTACTGTTCATTGGTAGTTATTTTTTAACTAGACCGGATAGTACGGAGGCCGGATAGTCGCGAGTCAGATAGTCGAGAGTCGACTGTATTAATTGTTTGTTATTTATTAAATAAATAAATTATTGTTGTTTCAGTGGGTCACACCCAGGTACAAAACCTCCTTTCTTTCCACAGTTAACATGAGAAACCAAAACATACGGTAAAATTTTTTTCCTGAGTGCTCTAAGGTGTGAACTATCATATTAAAATAGATACTTTAATAAGATAATTTTCTACTGATGAATCTACATAGATTGTTTTCAGAATTTTCAGGGGGAAACCATCTGTCTCAAGGAGGGCCATAAACAAATCAGATGGTTCCGTGTGCTGTCTGTGGCCACACCTTCAGTAGAAGCAGTGATCATATCTAGGGTGGAATGAGGATAAGAACATCAGAAAGTAAGAAAGGTAATGCTGGGTCAGACCAATGGTTCATCAGGTACAACACTCCGTTCACAGGGTGGCAAACCAGCTTCTCACAGGATTCTTCGAGCAGGATGGGTACAAGAACTCCACCTGCCCAGGCTCCTCAGCACCTGGTGTATGCAGGCAGGCTGCCCCTGGTAAACAAGGAGGCATATGGCCAGCAAGGCTAGTAACCATGGCTCACGTCCCCCAAACTTGGAGGCTTACAGCCACCCATGCAGAGTGGGAGGAGTGGCTGAGGCCATTTTCTTCTGCCTGCACCTCCTACTCTGCCGGGAGGAGAAAACTGGAGGGGCTTCAGGATATTTCATTTACTGAGCACCTCAGTCTGCCCTCCCCTTCAGTCCTCTTCTGGTTCACCTTCCAGACTTCAGAGGGTGGTTCTTTCTGGGCTGGTTGCAAAGGGGTGGAAGAGAGGAATCAGCACTCCAATTCTCAGCTCCAAGGTCAGAGCTGTCCCTCTGATTTCTGGGGGACTAGGAATCTAAATCTTCCTATGGGACCCCAGACAATTTTAGGGGCCATAGGATCATCTCCTCCTCATATTTTATTGTATTTTATTGCATAACACAATCTCTACCAATGAATCCAGATAAAAGTAGGAGGCTTAAAAAAAAAATTCTTTGGTGTGTCACTTCTAAAGCTTGATCCTGTGATATGTTGGCATATAGAGATTTTCTATCCATAGTGGCTTGAAAATTCCCTTCTGTTATTCTAATAGGTTTCAGTTTTTCAATAAACTCCATGGAGGTATAATGGAATCCTAGGAATGAAATGCTTAAGAAAATAATCAGCATAGGAAGATTGTGGCTGTGAGACAAAATTGCAACCTGACCCACTAGCATGACCTGGTGGTGGAAATTATTGTGCTTTTGGTAGGTTATAAAATGCCAATATCTTGGGTTTAATATTAATTAAAAACCTGTATTTTTAACTTGTTATTTAACTCAGGTCTTCCAGAAAGTACTTTATTTCCTCAGAGATATCAACAGTATAGATTCAAATCATTTGTTAGTTGACAAAGGACCTCATTCCTGTATTCACAGCTCCTCTGATTATCTGTGGCTTTGCACCTTATCTACTTCTTTGTTAATAATGAAAGAGACCACAGACAATTCTCTAAGAACCTGCTGTTCTTTTCTGCTCATATTGTACCATGGATATGGAACTGATGCTTCTAAATTATTAGAACCTATAACACCGCTCTTTCAAAAGTTTGTGCAGCCTTGTCTGTAGGTATGAGAGGCCTACCATGGAGGGAGTTCTGAGCCTAACTTTGGAGTCTGCCTTGTTTGACACAATCCCTCCAAAATAACGGCTTCACTTAATATTTCTGAAGAAGTGGAACTGAGCTATTCTAAGCAGTGTGGATCATGATTTCCCCCCTCAACAACCTGAGGTTTGTCTCGACATTCTACTGGGTTATTTTGGAGGTTCTACAGCTTTGCTCAGCCTTCTGGCCTGAAGGAAGTCAGCTGAACTCCCAGCAAACCGAGCAACACACCGGAGGTCCTCATCAGTCTGGGCTGCTTAACTTGAACAGGAGGATTTTGCCTGCACCGCCGCCCACTCTCCTGCCTCTTTTTCTGGGGTGCCACCTGGTGGTCAGAACTAGAATGCCCACCTCCGTATTCACAGGATCAGATGCAGGCCCTGCTTGAGCTCTCCTGATAAGAGTCAGCTGGGGGCCCTGGGGAAGAGTGGCGGAAGAGCAAGCCCTTCCCTCCAGAACTGGCCTCAGCAGCACAGGTTGTCCTGCTTGCTACAGTGCCTGCCTCAGGTCCTGCCTCACTGTTTGCCTCTTGGCTCGGAGCCTCACCTCAGCCATGCAGGTCTTCCTGCTGGCTGTGGTTCAGCTCCTGCAGCTTGCCTGATCCTGGATGTATCTGGTTCCTCCGGTGCCTTGCCATGCCCCGCCTTGCCTGGCTGTATCGTACCCTGCCCTGCCTCACTGCCTTGCTAGCCATGCCTTCACTGCTCCGGAACCTTGTCCAGTTATCCTGGCTCAGATACCTGTTCCTGCTCAGTTGCCTTTCAGATTCTCAACCCTGGGCCTGTTCATGACCATGTCCTTGCCCTGCCCTGATAGACACTCGCTACTGAACCTTGCTTTTGGACTCGGGACTCTTTCTTGCCTCAAATTCTGTTGCCCTGGTTCTGGTGCCTCTGTCTTGTCTCCTGCCCCCCCGCCCCCAGCCCCTAAGAACAAATTTCTCGGTATTCTAGATACTCAGTGAACCTTTTCACAATAAATATATGCTAAGCTTACTTATAAATTATAATACCTCTTTTGTTTGCTCACCATGTTCTGTACTGAGATAAGAAGAAAGACAATGTGGGAATTAATGGGAAACTTTCTTTTTCATGTCTGCACTCAGAGAAGTAGATTTATGTGCAGTCAAATAAATATCAGTTCTCGTTTTCATGGTTATTACTTTAAACGAAGGGTGAGATTGAAATAGCTGGGTTAACATCAACAACCTGAGGACAAATCACTGTGGAGTGCCAAGAAGCCTTTTGGTTTTTCTTTTGGCAGGCTGAGGACAAAGTATTATTTTCCAGTCTGCTATCAGAGAGATACCAGTCTGGGAGGTGAAATATTGACACGATTAGAGGAGATCAATGGAAGCCATTGCAAATGCATGGACTACTTAGGTGAGATGCAGTAATGAAGCCCTTCCAAGCAGTTTTTACTAAGAAGCAGTAAATATCCCCTTGATAAAGAGTTTCCTTGGAAATTCTGCAGCTCTCTATTTGTTGTTCTAAGTGAAATGGTAACTCTTTTGGATGGCAAAACCCAATAGCCTGCTCTCAAAGCAGGCAGAATTACTCTTCCTATGTGGCAGGACATGGATGCAGCTCATGCTTAGACTTTTATGTCCTATTGATTTTAACAGGAGGGAATCAGGAAGACACTTAACTTCACTGCTGAAATCAATGGGTCTGAAGCTCTTCAGACTTCTGCTTTTAAATTCTGATTTACCTGCTAAATTAGATCATTCCTGATTTCTCCCGTGGTTCCTTTGCTGAATGTGGCTCCAGACAGTTGGTATACACACATCCAAATCTGTGCCTTCCTCTTGCTCATGCGTCATTTGATTAATTTGTGCATTGCATCTTGGGTAAAATCATCCTGATTTCCCGGGACTGGAGAGGATCACTCCATGCTCCATGTCGCTTTAGCCTGAAGTTATTGTCCATGCAGCCCTGCAGGAGCTGGGCACCCAGAGTGTTTCAGTTTGAGTCCCAGAAGCTGTGGACAGTTACGCAACATTGTGCAAAACACTGGCAGGTTGCTACACACTAATTCACAAGGAGCCTGCCTGCATTCGGATCTTTCTGGCACCAGCTGTTACCCCAGGTAGTTTAGTCTTTCAGTTCTAGCCTTTGCATTGCAGCTAAGCTCTCCTTTGACTTTTATTTTTACTGTCTAGTGTTGGGTTAAATACTGGGGGTGCCGCTCCTGCCCTCGATGCTTGGAAGCCTCTGGAATCCAGTTGTTAGACTAGGCACAGCAGTGGCTGTTTCCACTGCCATTCAAACAGGAGTTTCCCTGGGCCTTTATCTCACTGGCTGATTTGGAGGTGGATGGAAGAAGGCCGGGGCATTGCAAGCCACGGGGAAGGGGGTGGCCCCGCCTCCTCCCCTCCATTTCTTACCACCTGTTTCTGTTCCTCTTGCACAGAGGCCACGGTGGCTTACAAGTTCCTCCTCCATCACCATTTGACGTTCACCACAACCCTGCAGGCCGAGAGGCGGCGACGGGCCTGAAGTCCCGGAGGGAGCTCCATGGCTGAGCAGCAACCAGAATCCAGATCTCCTGAGTCCCAGCGTGACACTCTCACTGCTACAACACTGCACCGCTTGTCAACTTCCCAGACAGTTTCAGCAGAAGAGAAATGCAATAACGAACTAAAACTACCTACATCTTGACTCTGCAACTCGCCCTTGGACTGCTCTGCTTCCACTGACACCTCCTGGCGTAGTCAGAAATTCCCTGCCTCCGTGATTACCCTGGAGTAGTTCCCAACAGCTCTAATTGGCAGATAGTTTCACTGGACACTGAATTAGGACGTCGGATCTGAGGAGAAGCCTCTGCCTCCCCAGATGTGCCTTTAGCTTGAAGCTTTTTTGGCAATCCACCTCAGTGCAGATTTATGTGCCCTCTGTTAGGATCAGATGTAATGTGATGTTAAGCATGCCCTTGAATTCCACGCTTGGGATTTTCCCTTCCCTTCTTGACTAACAGTAGCTGCAGGGCAGAGGCTGGTTGGCTCCGAAGCAGGTAAGATGGCCATCTGAGCCCTGGCTAGGGAGAAGATGCTCCACAACCCCCACAAGTACAGCACGGAAGACCGAACGGCCTGTGACTTGCCCAACCTTTAAGTGGGCTAATTTAGATATTTAGTGGCTAATTAAGAAACAATTGCTTTCATTGTAATCAGTACTTATTGAATTATTGATTTAAAGTGTTCTTAACCCAATCCTGGGCCAAAAATGTTCAAAGAGCATTTACAGTCAGCCTAGAAGGACAGGAGTTCTCTGCAGGGTTAGACTGCAAGATGAAAGGACACATGAGAAAAAAAATGGGATGGGAAGGGAAAAGGAGGGAAAATAGTAGACTTCTGGCAGAATGGATGGAAGGATCCTGCTGGCTTTCACCTTTCCTGGGTATCTTCTCTGTCCATGAGCAAAAATTTGCCTTCAGAGAGATTTGGCTTCTCCACTCTCCAAGGCAGTAACAGCCCTGACTAGTCTATGAAATGAAGATAAGGTGATAAATAGTACCTAAGATATGCAGGGAACTGATTTTGGCCCAGAAAAAAATGTTTATTTATTTTATTTTTATACTGCCCAATAGCTGAGGCTCTCTGGGCAGTTAACAAAAATTAAAAAACATATAAAGAAGAAGGAGAGAGAGGAAAATAGCATCGGACAATAAAACCACAGCAATTGCAATTGAATGAGCTCAGAGGTATAGCAGAGGTACAGGATAAAATGCAAACGTTTCGGGCTTTGGATATTAATACCAGCATTTGAATTGGGTTCATTCGTGGACTGGCAGCCAGTGGAGATGGAAAGGTACTGTCCCGATACGATTTTGCTGGCCAGTCCGTGTTAGCAGTCCTGTCGCTCTGTTCTGGGCCAGCTGAAGCTCTGGACTGTTTTGAAAGACAGCATAGCAGTAATCCAACAGATCACCTGGCAGGCAAATGTGGGCATCTTGAATTGGGCCTGGGGGCAAGCAGGCGGCCCATGCATTGGGATCATATGCTCCTAACAGTCTGTCCCAGTTAAAATCCTGGCAGTCTCTATTCTCATTGAAGCTTCTGAGTCATCAACAAGGGCGGCCTCATGGACAATGCATTACAGGAACCCAGCTGGGAGATTACCAGACCGTGGATGTTATAACTAAAATACTGCTGGCCAGAAGCAGTTGTCCTCCTCCTCCTCCTCCTCCTCCTCCTCATCATCATCATCATGACCACCACATTAATGGAGAAGAAGCTTATCAAGGATGACTAGTTCTGTTGGCTCTATGTTGGTATCAGACGTAGTCCGCCCATGTGCCCCAGTGCCTGGGGAACTTGGGCAGGAGGATGCTGATGTACTCATATCCAGCAGGCTGGATATCCCTGTGGAAAGCTGGTTAGCCAGTCCATTAACAGAAGGCTGAGATTTTATTTATTTACCTATTAGATTTATATTCTACTTTTTTCTTTTTTTAAAGAATCCAAAGCAGCTCATATCATTCTACTCCTGCTTTCTATGTTATCTCCACAACAATCCTACGAGGTAGGTTGGGCTGAGAGTCCATGTGACTGGCCCAAAGTTACCCTGTTGGCCCCATGGCCAAATGGGGACTGGAACCCAGACTGCCTGAGTCCCAGGCCTGTGCTCTTAACCACTACACGACACTGGCTCTCCATTGATGGGCCATTGGTCCCATTAGGCTCTTCGTACATCTTTACGTTCTTTGTTCTGGAGGTAGTAATAATCCTTGAGAAACAGTCCATGTGAACAAAATAAGACAGCCACATAAAAGGATGCACAGCAATAGAGCAGCCAGGTTGCTGACGGGGACTGGGCGTTACTCTCATATAACCCCAGTCCTCTACCAGTTTCACTGGCTTCCCATCGAAGTCCAGGCTCAATTCAAGGTCTTAGTTACTACTTATAAAGCCCTTAACGGCTTGGGACCTGGATACCTAAAGGAACGCCTGCTTCCATATTTGCCCTCCCGCCCCCTGAGATCGGCAGCAGAGACCCTCCTCCGGGAGCCCTCCGGGAGAGAGATCAGGAGGCAAAGTACCCGGAGGAGGGCTTTCTCTGCGGTGGCGCCCCATCTGTGGAATGCACTCCCTGGAGAGGTCCGCCTGGCGCGGTCGTTATTTGTTTTTTGGCACCAGGCTAAGACCTTTTTATTTCATTGATATTTTAATAACTTTTAATATCAGTTTATAGGTTTTAATATGCAGCCAGGATGGAGCTGGATTTTATCTGTATTATGTTTTATTTTATTTATGTAAGCCATCCCGAGGCTATGCGATGGGACGGCATACAAATGCTCTAAATAAATAAATAAATTTTGAAAAATCTGAAACACCTGTTGGAAGGCAATACTCTGGACCAATCACACCTTGGACCATCTCTAGAAATGATGCAGGGGTCAATGCATACCTGTGATTTTGGTACAGAACTGTGGAGCTGGGATAAAATGCTGCCCGAATCTAAACTCCGTTGCATTTACTCTGTCTTCTTCTTTGGCCGCAGAGATTCAAAGCTATTACACAGTGGAAGTGGGTACAGGGTGGACTGTGGGAGAGAAGAAAGCCCCCAAGCTGTGCATCAGCAGATTGCAGGAAATGTTACTCTGAGAAAGCAGGAGGCACCTCTCCTCACCAACCCAGCAGGAAAATTTTGTGAGCCAAGTCTCAAGTGTTCATCACTATTATGCAACAGGTTTTATTTGAATAGATATTTAGCACTACTCCTGAAGGCTGAGGAAGTCTGTGAATAATGGACAGGTTCTGAGCAGAGTTAATAGTTTCTGTCTGCATCTGAATCCTTCACAGCTTTAGAGAACAGGGCCTTTCAGGATTTAGAGGACTTTTCCTTTATACAACATGGGCCAGGAAGGTTCTTTTTGAATTTTAGTGGCTTTTAACTATGTTGTTTGGGGGTGGGGTTCTGCAAGAAATGCAGGAGGACTTAGTAGAAAATATATGATTTTAAAAAGAAACATTCAGTGGCTTGGATCTTGAGTTATCCTTCTGAGAATGGAATGGAATTGATGCTGATTCAACCCAAAGAATGGTTCTGAATGTAAAGGATGAGAAAAATATGTATTTATTCCTCCTTGTCTCTGCATCCTTGTTATCTAGGCAACAAAATACATATGGCCACAAGTACCAGAAGATAAACCGATAGGCAATTTACGATCGTCATAACAAGCTAAAAATACAATCTACATTTCTAGACAGATGCATTGTATTTTGCCTGTAAACAATTGTGGTATTTCCAGTTTCGAAAAAAATCCTCCCCACATTTTCACTCTTCTTACACTTAACAGAAACTGTCAGTTTTAACAAGATGACTTTTCCATGCATTTTATTTTCCTAGCCCGTAACATCAGGGACAAATGCTTTCCCCCCTGTGCTCAGGTGGAGCTGCTTTTGAAGATTGTCAGCTGTTAGATCAGCTTACAGTATTGTCTTTCCTGACTTCCAGTCACTTTCCAAGCCTGGTTCCAAGTGGTAGCTTTGATCTTTAGGGTGTAGTCCTTTCACCCCCATGGCGGGTACACGAAAGCCTCTGAATTCAGCATCCAAGGCAAGGCACAAGGTGTGGGGCAGCAAAGCTCGCTGCCATTCCCTTCGCCCTGCATTTTACCTTGCTGGCCATTTCTAGCAGTTTAAAATCAGTGTGGAGGAGGGGGAGGGAAGGAGGTGCTGGCTGGCACTGGTTCAACTCAATGGTCCTGGCCGCTTTTCCATCCTGCTCCTTCCCCCTGGAGGAGTATTTGTGACCTGGGGGTCCCCGGCCTTTGGAGGTCTTTCAGAAATATAGTACGACACTTTTTATAAGTGGGGACATTGCCGTCATCTGCCACTATCATCTCCCACAATCCCCTTTTCCATCTCAGCTGAGTCACAATCCTCACAGTTTCTAGGGGAAAAGATCATTTTATTTATTTATTTATTTATTAAAACATTTTTATGCCGCCCCATTCGCCGAAGCCTCAGGGAGGCTTACAACAATAAATTAAAACCACATAAAATATACACATTAGAATAATAATATATATACACACACAATAGAAAATTAGCCACTCTGGCCAGATAAAATTCAATAATATTAACATTTAAAATGCTGCTTAAATAAAAAGGTCTTCGCCTGGTGCCGAAAAACAAATAACGACGGCAAAATAACAAATTTTGCAGGAACAACGTCCTGCTCCACATTGTAGTGCAATGCATTTTGGGGCAGCTCGCTCTCGAATGGGCCATTCCAACCATTTGCTTCATGAATGACCTGCTCCTGGTGGAGAAGACAGCAGATAGCAGTCCTTTGCTGAGGGGACCAACTAAACGCCCTGCATTTTTGGCCTCTCTCTGAGAACGTGGCTGCAAAGATGGTTATGATGAGCTCCCGCAGGTTGAAAGGTTCCACTACACCGCTGCCAGAGCGCACGGCAGCCCAAGGACTTTCCAGCCACAGCAGCAAGTCTGGGAAGTCTGGCTTTGCTCTTCCAGACGGTTCATGCTCAAGAGCTAGCTGAGAAAGCTCTCATTCTGATATACCTTTGCTATGAGTATAACTGAATCCTTGCTCACTCTCTAAGTCTGATTTTGGTTTCTGCTGTGTTATTTGCTAACAGCATGTTTTTTTAAAATTAATACTTTATTATCTTTACTTTGACACTTGATTTTTTAAATTTATGTTTTACTTACCTTGATGGTCTCACTTGTGGCCCCAAAAGCCAGGTAGAAATATTTCATCCTGGAGAAGAGGAGACTCCAAAGGGATCTGTCGGCAATGTATGGATACACGAGGGGGTGTCACGTGGAGGTGGACAGAGACTTGTTTTCCCTTGTGGAAGATGGCAGAACATATTCCAGTGAAGCAAAGCTCAGGGAACTAAAGTTCAAGTTGGATGCCAGGAAGTACTTCCTGACAGTTAGGACCCCGAGGGCATGGAATTGGCCTCCACGGGAGGTGCTTGAGGCCCCATCGGTGAGGGTGTTCAGGGACAGACTGGACATGCACATGGTGGGCATGTTGTGAGTGGAGCCGGCTGGAGCTGAGGGTCAGACTAGATGGCCCAGGAGGTCCCTTCTGACTTGCTCTGTTTCTATTTTAATTCAATCATGGTTTTGCAAAATTTATGCCAGTATTTTAAGTGGCAGCTCACCAATGGGTTTGCAGGAGGGATAGATGAATCCATTGGTTTTGCCTTCTTGTATACATCATTTTTTAAGATCTCAATGTCTTTCCCATGTGTAAAGAAAATTTGTGAATTTTGTTAAGTGCTTGTCACAGCAATGAACTGAAGAGAATTATAAACTGTGCACCAGCCAGGTTCAATAGGCACAGGTATTCATAGCATGGGGAGACTGATTTGCACCTGTCTCCAGAGCAGTTATTAAAAATGAAGAACCTGTCAGGAAGAAGAGGTGGTGACCTGAATTCAGCAGCACAAATAGGTTGAATACGTAGGACTCCAGTCAGACTTTTAAGAGCAAATTCCTCCAAGCCCAGTGCCCAGATTGACAGCTGCAACTATTTCGTTCTTTCTCACATGCATTTTTGCAAAAACCTCCAGCAGTGTCAGTCCTATTTATGAAAAAATTGTATGTGTTTGCATTTATATAACAAAGGAACCAAAGCAATGTCTCGCTGATTCTGAATTTGGAATCTGCTTTGGGCTGGGAATCCATTAGATTCCTACGGCTTGGCTCCCCAGACTTTGGTCTGCTTTGACACTGCCATGAGTCCAGGTTCCTGGGGAGCACACCCCACTTTTCATGTGGTACCAGAAACTGAAGTCCCCATCAACGCTGTGCAAGCAGCATCCCTCTTCTGTGCCACAGCCTTCGTCTTGCTGTATGTGATGCGGAAAAAGGTTGCTGGTTCCACAACCTTCGTTGCCTGAGCATTTGAGGACTTTCTCTTGGCCTGGAGCAGGTCCTCAAACACCAGAGGGACAGATTCCATAGAGCTGCACTGGATCCGTACTTGGGAATGAGTTAATGAATGTTACGGGAATTGGGATGACTCCATATCTGAAGAAGCTTCTGTGTCCTTCGGTGTCATGCTGCCTCTCTCCTTCCTTTCCGTGACAAAAGTCTGCTGTAAGCAAGCGGGGGAAGATAAGCACAATCAGCTTGAACCTTTGTCCTTATCAGATTCTCCTTTGACCTCAGAAGAAGCTCCAAAATCAATACTTTGGGAAGCATTTTCAACAGGTTCAGCTGTGGAAAGGCATCATGAGACTTCCAACTTCTCAGTCTCCAGGTCCTCAGAAAGACCCCAGGGGCCGAGAAGGTTTCCTTTCTTGCATCAAAGGGAGGTTGCATTACTGCGGCCACCTTCTGAGGATGAGGGCCAGGAGGAAACGCGCATGCTGCAGACACCTGAGACTGCTGAAACAAGCCCGGCTCCTTTCTGAGTCTCCAGCAGCATGGAAGCAGGACCAAACAGCCGCAGTCTGGCAGCCCTTGCATTCAGTTCTCAGTCTTGCCCTAATCTTTGTGGGAGCAACAACCTCCAGACTATGCTATCTCACTTCTGGCAGCATCCGGAGCTTTCCGTGGTGCTGATCCTTTTGCTTTTGGTGCCCAAGAAACGTAACAGAACTTGCTCCAGAGCTGAACCCTCGCCGAACCAGTCCACATCACAGAGCATCTTCAGAACCCCATGGCCTGGAATGGGGCACCCATCAGAAGAGGGAAAAAAGGAGGAGCAGCTGAGGAAAGAAGAGGAGGACAGCAACAACCCCAGTGGCACGGCTCTGAATAACTCCGAGCAGTTGTGATTGCAATTACCTGCTGCCTTCGGGAATTGCGAGTCGCTGCACTGGAGCTCATCAAGTGCTCATTGAAATGCTAGAGAAAGTGGCAGTGACATGCCGTTGCCACCAAAGAATGCTCTACGCAGACACTGCCCCCGATGCCAGTAACAATTTCAGTAGCTGTATCTATCTTTCTCACTTCTGAAAACATCCTCCACATATGAAATAACTATTTTGCTCCTTTTGACATTTCCTTCTATGACTCAGAATCTATATGCTGTTATCTTATGGGTTTGTTTTCTCTATTTTCAAACATCACCCCCGTCATAAAGCTGAATACCTCCGGCCCAGGCTCAATCCATTTCTTGACCCGCATGAGTGTGTCTTTTGTACCCTATTGAAGAAATGGAGCTTTGCCATCAAAAGAGACCATCCTCAGCTGGCTCTAGAAATGTCAAGCAGCCATCATTGATCCTAGCCAGGTATCAATATACAAAAGGTACTCCTGCTGATGGCACACAATAGCATTTCAGCTGCAGAATTCTGCATTTCTAATATTATTTCTTCTTGATCATGTTTAAAGATCACCATCACTGAGCCTTTCGGAACTGGAAAGACAGACCTGCAGAGTTAGCTGCCACCTCAAGCTTCATTTTGAGAATTGGGTGAAAGCTGAAATGTCATTAATTTCACAAGCAGTTGGAAGCACCTTCATTATGGCTGGAATTGTGGATATGCTGTACGTCTATGCGCGCATCTATGTGCAGTCTCCCATGTTAGTGGGGTAGTTTTAGGCTGAACTTGCAAGGATCTTTCCATGGTGCTTCCATTAAAATTGGTTTGGCACCATGGTTACTCCTTGAAAGTTCAGATTGAAACCTAGAGTGGATACACAGCCCCATTGATACTGGAGCCACCAGTCAATGTTAGAAGCATAGAAATAGACCAAGTTAGAAGGGGCTTCCCGGGCCATCTGGTCTGACCCCCGGCTCCAGCCGGCTCCTCTCGTGACATGCCCACCATGTGCATGTCCAGCCTGTCCTTGAACGCCCTCACTGAGGGGGCTTCAACCCTCGCCAGTGGAAGCCCATTCCATACCCTAGGGCACGGGTGGTGAATCTATGGCACATGTGCTGCAGCAGGCATGCAGAGCCCTCTCTGTCGGCACGAGAACCAAGTTGCCCCAGCATCGCCTCAGCAGCTGAGCATCAGACAACAGCACACACAGGGGCCATGCGCATGCTCAGAAAGGAGTAGCAGCACCAGGCAATGACATCACGAGCTGCGACTCATTAGCCGCCACTCGTCTGAGCTTTCACAAGGCCAGTCACTACACTGCCAAGGATATATATATATTTGCTTGGACTGGCTGGGAGTTGCTTTTTTCTAAACTAAAACCTCAGTATTCAGGTTTTATTGCAGTGTTGGCACTTTGTAATAAATAAGTGGGCTTTGAGTTGCAGTTTGGGCACTCGGCCTCTACAATGTTCGCCATCACTGCCCTAGGGGAACTGTCAGAAAGCACTTCCTGGCATCCAAATTAAACCTTGGTTCCCTGAGTTTTGCTTCATTTTAACGCATCATGCCCTCCTCTGCAGGGGAAAACAGGTCTTGATCTACCTCCGTGTGACACCGTCTCACACTGCTGGCTCATTTTTAGCCTGCATTTGACCAGTACCCTGAGCTACCTTTCACAAGTGCTGCTCTCCAGCCACTTGTCCCCCAAACTGCACTTATGACACCCATTCCTGTGCCCCAAGTGCAAAACCTTGCACTTATCTGCATTGAACACCATCCTGTTGTCTCCCATCTACTTCCATAGTCTGTTCAGATCCTTCTGAATCCGGAATACCTGCTCCTCAGTTGTGGCCACCACTCCCATTGTAGTATCATCTGCAAATTTGATCAGCAGACAGGTCACCCCCACTTCCAGGTCATTGATGAAAAGATGGAACAGAATTGGCCCCAGACAGAGCCCTGGGGCACCCCGCTTGTCACTGGCCACCACCCTGATGATTCCCCACTAACAGTTACCCTCTGCTTTCTGTCAGTCAGCCATGCCCTAATCCACCGGACAGTGCTTTGGTCTATCCCAAAACGCCTCAGTTCCTCAACCAGGAGGTCACGTGGCACTTTGTCAAGGCCCTTGCTGAAATCCAGGTCAACCACATCCACTGCATCCCCTCCATCCAGTGGCCTCGAAACCTGGCAGGACCCGTTTCTAAAGAATCTGTGTTGCATGGCCACCTGCCTCCCTTCCCTATCTAGGGTTACTAGATCTCTCACTATTATGAGCCTTGTTGTCAATGTTGTGTGTGCGTGTGTGCGTGTGTGGGTGCATGTGCATGAATGTGGGAAGCATGGTCAGTGGAAAATTTTGTTGCAGGCCTTCATCATGATAGACATCCAAGTCACTAGATATTGCTCGAGAGAGTCCTAAAATTCAGGCAGCTGTGGATTCTTTCCCTCCTTCCCTCCCTCTCCCTCTCCCTCTGTGTGTGTGTGTGTGTGTGTGTGTGTGTTTGAATGGAGCTATAAAGTGCCTCACAAAGAGTAGCAGCCTGTAGCACAGGAGTGCAAAACCTCATACTCAGTGGCTCAGTCCTTTCTGCATTTCCCCCATTCTGAAAAGCTAAAATGCTAAGGCTTAGCAATTGGCAGTGTGAGTTTTAAGCTAAAATATGCCATCTTTTTTGGGTGTAGAGGTTGCCTCCCCGCCCACCCATGGAAAGATGCACTCAAAGCTTCTCCAAAAGACAGTTTAGCCCTCCCAGTGAAGAACTGTTCCGTAGCCTCCAGGCAGCATAAAAGCCGCTTTATTGGGATCAGCAGCCAGTCATAGGATAGTGACCTAGCAGAGGAGAGTGTGGTGGGTTTCAGGCCAAGGTCGTCTGGGCTGCAGTCCAAAATACCGTGCTTGTCAACAGGGATTGCTCACAACAGCGCCTCTGAAAGGCTTGCAGCTGACTGATTAAGAGCCTCCTTGGCTCTTTCACCCTAGGAAATGGCATTTTGTCACTCTGGGCCTGTGCTTTATTCTCCAAATAGGTATTGGAAAGCACTGTAGCACGATCTGATAATTATCTCTCTCTCATTCTCGCCCATGATAATAGACACAATAAACTGAAGATGCAGCCATGCAGTCCATCAAAACTGTGACTTGATTCTTCACTCCTTCCAGGTACAGGCTCTGAAATGTGATTTCTTCCCCACTCTACTGAATGCCGTCAGCATCAAAGATCAGGTAAAGAGATGTTCACACAACAGGCTAAAATGATTTCTTTTCTCCTTTTCTCCTGGCCAGGGAGACTTCTTTTCTTTTATAACTTCTTTTATATCTTTTATATTTTTATTTATTTTATATTGTTAATTTTAATTTTATATTGTTATTTTTGTATTTTATTGTATTTTATTGTGTTGTAAGCTGCCCTGAGGCTTCAGCAAGGGGCAGCATAGAAATGTTCTAATAATAATAATAATAATAACAACAACAACAACAACAACAACAATAATAATAATAATAATAGAGAAGCACAACAAGGCAGGCTGCCTTAGGTTCTGATCCACTCCGAGTCCACTGGAGATCGTGTGGCTGTTTTTGAAATGAAGACTCTGCTGACACATGCATTGGTTACTTCCCGATTGGACTTCTGTAATGCGATCTACGTGGAGCTGCCCTTGAAGACAGTCCAGATACATCAGATGGTACAAAATAGAGCTGCCAGGTTGCTGACGGGGACTGGGTGTTATTCTCATATAACCCCAGTCTTCTACCAGCTTCACTGGCTCCCCATCAAAGTCTGGGCTCAATTCAAGGTGCTGGTTATCACCTACAAAGCCCTTAACAGCTTGGGACCTGGAGACCTAAAGGAACGCCTGCTTCCATATTTGCCCTCCCGCCACTTGAGATCGGCGGCAGAGGGCCTCTTCCAGGAACCCTCCGTGAGAGACATCAGGAGGCTAAGTACACAGAGGAGGGCTTTCTCTGCGGTGGCGCCCCGCCTATGCAATGCGCTCCCCAGAGAGGTCCAGCTGGCATCGTCGTTATTTGTTTTTCGGCGCCAGGCCAAGACCTTTTTATTTCGACAATATTTTAATAATGGTTAACATCTTTTATTGGTTTTAATTTCTACAGCTAGGGGAAATCCAGATTTTATTTTATATGTATTATTTATATGTTGTTTATTTATTATGTTGGAAGCTGTCCCGAGGCTTATGCGAATGGGACGGCATACAAAAATTCCAAATAATTAAATAAATACACAGTCACAGGAAAGCTGAACATCTAGAGATGAGGTCATGGGAATATTTTTCTTTCCTATCAAATACACCAAACCATACCACTAACCAAGAGATCTGCATTTGACCCCTTGGGAAAATGGTTCTGTCCGTTCCCTTCCCTGGAATACATAGAAGCAGCTACTGACTTCTCCTCATGAACGGTCAGAGCTGCTGGTGGGTGGTGCTGAAAGCAACTTGGGCACGGACAAAATGCCAAAAATGCCAGCATGTTTTAGCTGAAAGCTCTTCCTGCCAGAAGCACAAAAGCTTTCAACCTTGGTTGACAGAAAGGAACCCAAGGCGGCTCACAAGTTTCTCCACTTCATCCTTACAGCAACAACCCTGTGAGGTAGGCTAGGCGAAGAGCCCATGGCTGGCTCAAAGTCACCCAGTGGGCTGCATGGCTGAATGTGGACTGGAACCCAGAACTTCTGAGCCCCAGCCCAATGCTCGGAACCACGGCACCGTGCTGTGGGTGAGCAACTGGTCTGTTATCACGTGCTGCTTCTGTAGTGGTCAGGTTGCCCCTTTTGGAGAGCCGTAAACTCTAAACTCTCCACTGCAGTGCCTACAGATGCTGCTGCACTCCAGGACACCTCACTGGGTGCCCACCAGCCTTCCTGATACATCTGGTCTTAATTTTGGTCCTAAGCAGTTTAAAGGTTTGGAAGTGGGAAGGTGACAGGCTACAAAGCAAAGGTCTTCTGTACAGAACCATCTTCCTTTGAGTTCAACGGAATGGGTTTGCGTTTGAGAGCTCCGACCTCCTCCACTGCCTTGTATGTTAGTCTTTGAATAACTTACCTTTCTTTTAGTCTCCTGAGTTTGCCTTCTGTTTTGTGACTGGTCATGCCTCCCACGGCAGCCGGCCTGCAAATGGGAAACCTCCCCCTTTTTGCAGAGTGCCCAAAGCTTGCTATCTAAATTCCAAATGGGCCACTCACCCAAACACTTGGGTGCTCCTGCTCATCCGGAGCTGCCCAGGGGGGACCTTGGGCCATCCACTTGTAGACCCCGTGCTTTGCTACTGAACTATGACCATGGAGGGCGGTCCTTCAAGCTGGGCACGTACTCTGGTGCCTTGGCAGGCCTGTGCTATTTCTGCTGCATTATTTCCAGATGCACAAAGGTGCTGAGGAAGACTTCTGTAAGTGGAAGGTGGCTGATTTCTTTCATTAAGGAAAGAAAGTGTTCCATAAATGATGGGCACACCTGTCACAGGTAGACACCATTTTAAACAACATCAGTCAAAATTTCTATTTAAGAAAGCATCAGACTTCTTCCTTGGAAACCTTGCTTTAATGAGCATGGATTACTGAAGCATGACTTTAAATGGCTGCTAGGCATGATAGCTAGATATTAAGTGCAGTATTCAAAGAAACAAGTCCTTGAGAGACACTTCCTGGGGGACATGGCCAGGAGGCTGTTCTTACACCGGTGCCCTGCCACTGTGGCAGGCGAATGCTAGACTAGGAATGCTTTTGGTCGGGTCCACCAGGGCCTGTCTAATGTGCTGGGGGTTGTGGAGGAATTGGAAAGCGGAATATCATTAAGTTGTCTTTTATGGATTAGGAACAGCAGGAAAGGAATGGAAAAGCTTGCAGTTAGAACAGGTAAAACGTATTTGATATGGAGCCAGTTGGTATCACCCTGCTGACAAAAGTTCGTATAGTCAAAGCTGTGGTTTTCCCAGTTGTAATGTATGGCTGTGAGAGTTGGACCATAAGGAAAATTGAATGCTGTGAAGAATTGATGCCTGTGAATTGTGGTGCTGGAGAAGACTCCTGCGAGTCCCTTGGATTGCAAAGAAATCAAACCAGTCAATCTTTAAGGAAATAAATCCAGACTGTTTCTTAGAAGGTCAGATACTGAAGAGGAAACTCAAATACTTTGGCCACCTAATGACTCACCAGAGAAGACCCTGATTCTGGGAACGATTGAAGGCAAAAGCAGAAGGGGTCAGCAGAGGTTGAGGTGGCTAGAAGGGGTCACTGGGGCAGTGGGTGTGGGCTTGGGTGGGCTCTGGGGGATGGTAGAGGACAGGAGGGCCTGGAGGAATGTTGTCCATGGGTCATGAGGGGTTGGACATGACTTTGCGACTAAATAACAACAAGGAGAGGTAATGGCATTTGACTCTGATTCAAGGGATCAAAGTGCAGGTGTCTGGCCCAGCACAATGTACCTTTAACCAGATTTGGATGGTTTGCCAGCTGTGACCCTCTGGCAATCTGGCTGCAGTTGGATCAGTGTAATGCACTTGATATGGGGCTACCTTTGAAGACTGTATAGGACTTGGAACTGCTCTGGAACTGGAACATCTAGAATGGGTTGTTTTTAGAAATGCCCTTCTTGGCTTCCTTTTCTTTCAAACACTAGACTCTTGAAGACCACAGGGCAACACTTGCTTGGTCATTTCTGGTATTTGTTATCTCTGACATTCACTTGTTTGTACTTTTGTGACTGTACATTTGTAGTATGTGAGATGCAGTAACTTTATGAAACTTTGGTCCTTATTTAACTCTGCCTGTTTCTTCTTTCCAAGTTTCCATTTAGATGCCAGGGAGCACTTCCTGACAGTCAGGACCCCGAGGGTGTGGAATGGGCTTCCACTGGAGGTCGTTGAGGCCCCATCGGTGAGGGTGTTCAAAGACAGGCTGGACATGCACCTGGTGGGCATGTCGTGAGCAGAGCCGGCTGGAGCTGAGGGTTAAGTCTAGATGGCCCGGGAAGCCCCTTCTGACTCGCTCTGTTTCTATGTTTCATCTCAGCTGATCTATCAGCTTTGGTTTGGGGGTTTGGACACATTTCCTGAGATAACCTCCACTGTAAAGGGTACATGTGGGACCCATTCATTTGCCCCACCAATACGGCTTCGCAATTAGGCTCGATGTCTTTAAGTGACGGCTTGTCATTCGCACCAGTTCATGCTCACAGCTCCAGCCAGCACAGAGGGAACACTGGGCCTAATTGAATTTAATTCTGTGCAGTGCATCCCTTGAGGAGCTTTGCTCACTTCCATGCTTTCTTCTGTGCTTTGCGACCTAATCAAGGCCCGCCATACTCATAATTTCCCCAGGACCCCCGTGGTGTGATGGCCTTTACTGCCAAAATTTCTTCATGAATCTATTGCAATTCAAGCATCAGTCAAACAGGGCAAGAAAGGTGGGGTGCTGGGATTCATTACAAACCTAACAAAAGCTGTCTTGGTGAGGAACAGTCACAATCCTATGGGTGCCTGTTTAGACATAAGTGCTGTGACGGATTGGTTATTTCAACTGACCTGGTCATAAATATTGCATTATGCCCTTCTTCCTGTTGCATGGAACCCAAGACAGCTCACAAAGTTCTTGTCCAATCCATTTTATCCTCACAACAACAACCTTGTGAGGTAGGTTAGTCTGGGAGTCTGTGACTGCCCCAAAGTGTCCCAGTGAGTTTCATGGCTGAATGGGGACTAGAGTCCAGAACTTCCAAGTCGCAGCGCAACCCTGTAACTGCTACACCACAATGCTCGCATATCAACCAAAAAGGTGCCAACAGCACAGTCAGAATGAACTCCCCAACATGAAAATCAAATACAAAAAATAGCTAAATTTGATTTAAAAGTAGAACAAACTCAGAAGTGCAACTGTTGCATCCACTGATCTTGGTACATTATGAGATTTCACCTAGAAAGCAGTCCCAGGTGGAACTATCTCCCAAGTAAATGAGTGTGAGATTGCTACTTCTGTGAGATTGCATTCATATCCTGGCTTTCTTCCAAGGAAAGAAATATATGTCAGATTCCCATGGAATTCCCTATCCGGCCCAAAATGTGCTTAGCTGCAGCAAGCTGTTGGATCACATGCCTTCAAGCTGTGGCCCAAAATGTTATATTGAATGGTGAATTCATGGGGATGGTTATAGGATCAAAGCAACGTTTTGCATAAGTAGAAAACCTGTCAATACATTTTTACTAGAAAGTTTGCAAAAGAATGAGAAGAGGAGAAAACGTTTTTAAATCTTGAGGCAAGAAGGCCATAAGATTCCATACAGGTCTTGCTGACATCTCAACCAGCCTTAAAATTAAACTGGCAAAGAAAAACTGAGTGTGAAGCTACCTTGTGCAAGAATCACATCTCCATTCACCTTGGCATGTCCATTTGAGCTCCGCTGAATTGGCCATACAACTCAACATAAATGGGGATGTATAGTGTTTTTAGCCTTTTGGCACTGTCCAGGGGTTTAAATGAACAGTGCAAAGAAACAGAGGAAAACAATAGAAGGGGAAAGACTAGAGATCTCTTCAAGAAAATTGGAGATATGAAGGGAACGTTTCATGCAAAGATGGGCCTGATAAAGGACAAAGATGGCATGATTCTAACAGAGGCAGAAAAGCTTAAGGAGAGGTGGCAAGATTGCATAGAAGAACTGTTCAAGAAAGAGCTTAACATCCCTGATAACCATGATAGTGCAGTTGCTGACCTGAGCCAGACATCCTGGAGTGTGAAGTCAAATGGGCCTTAGGAAGCCTTAGCAACAACAAAGCTAGTGGAAGTGATGGTATTCCAGCTGAGCTGCTCAAAATCCTAAAAGGCGATGCAGTTAAAGTGCGACACTCAGTATGTCCTTCAACTGCAAAGAGATCAAACCAGTCCATCCTAAAGGTGATCAATCCTGACTGCTCTTTAGAAGGACAAACACTGAAGGTGAAGCTCCAATACTTTGGCCACCTAGTGAGAAGAAAAGACCCTGAGGCTGGGAACGAATGAAGGCAAAAGGAGAAGGGGACGGCAGAGGATGAGGTGGCTGGATGGGGTCACTGGTGCAATGAACATGGATTTGGGTGAGCTCTGGGAGACAGTGGAGAACAGGAGGATCTGGCATGCCGTGGTCCAGGGGTTTAGGAAGAGCTGGGCACGGTTTTTGGCATTACCAGTTGTTCTGGATGGCTGTTTGCCTCTGCTTACAGCTGAATGTTGTTGCTGTTGTGTGCCAAGTCATCTCCGACTTATGGCACAGAGAAAACCGTAACTTGTGGATGAAAGCCTCCAAAATGTCCTCTCCTTGACAGCCATGCACAGGTACATCTAATTTCACGTTCAGTTTCAGACATCCAGGTTGCTCCCAAAGTTAGAGGCCAACTGGGGTAAGAATTCTACATCCTGTACGAGTATCATGGAGATTTTGTCTCACTATAACCAAAACACAGGAAAAGCCCAGGTTACTTGGATCAAATGGCCAGTCACTTTCCCATGATGTTGCTTCCAGTGAGTCATAACCATGAACCACCTTTCAAGATGGAAGCTCCATTTAATTGTCAGGATGCTCAAAGATTTCATTCAGTCCTGTTATTTAAGCAAACTGAAAAAGACTTGGACTTTCTGGACAAAAAGATAAATTGGAACACAATTAGCCTTCAGATCTTGCATTTCTCTCATTTGTGTGTTAGGCATTCCAATTAAAAATACAAAAACAAAACTAAAATGCTTATTTTAAGTTAAAATGCAAACACACACCTTTATTTAGGATGGAATATATGCACAAACCTATTAATGAAAATGCACGCAAAAAGCCTACTATCACAAACATTGAAAAAAAATGCGGTTTTACAAAATGATCTTGCATTACTGCAGAAATGAGATTTATGAGCCACAGGTAACACTGGAAACAAACCGGATAGTCCCACCTTCCCTCCCTGATTGTGTTTAATAGACACAGATGGTTATTTATGGACCCTGTCTATTTATCCCATCCACTTCAAAGCCATTCAGCCTTCACGAGATCCTGCCTGAGGAGATTCCATGATTTAATGACATGTTCTGTGATGAAGGTTGTCCTTCTATCAGTGTTCTCAAATCCATCAGTGACCAATTCACTGTCTAACAATCAGTTCATGACTAATAGCCATCAAAGGATCTGTCTCCCCTACATACATCTATCCAAGGCTTTAAAAAAAGTCCTTTCATCATCATCATCATCATCATCATCATCATCATCATCATTATTATTATAACATTTCTATGCCGCCCCTTGCCGAAACCTCGGGGCAGCTTTCTTATGCATGTTTAGACATGAGCAATCACACAGCACATGATGTTCGTCCATTGTTTTCAAGCAGGACCTTGACATCTAACGACAGCACATAGCACTTGGAAGAAGTGTCCAGCATGAATAACATCTGGAAGAGTAAAGCCACCAGCCTCCTGACCAAATGCAGATTGGTCAATACGATATTTTTTCCAATTGCCACGTGTGGCTGTGAAACTTGGACTCTGAAACAGGCAGATGGAAGAAGAGTAGAAGCTTTCGAATTGCTGGAGATGACGGCTGCGCATCCCACGGTCTGCTAAAGTCACAAGCAAAGAGGTCCTGGACTGAGTCTCACCAAAAATATCACTTGAAGCCAAGATCACCATTTATTTATTTATTAAATTTATTTATTAAATTTATTTATTAAAAATGTTTTAATTAATAAATAAATCACCAAACAAAGACTGTTCTACTTTGGCCATGTCGTGACGGATGACTCCCTTGAAGAGTCAATCATGCTAGGAGTGATCAGCGGAAAAAGGAGAAGGGGCTGCCCCAGCACCCGTTGGCTGGACACCGTAAAGGAGGCTGCTGGGATGGACGTGGCGGTCTTGAAGGAAGCGGTGTGCGACGGAGATTCATGGACAGCAATGATCCATGGAGGGGCCAAGGGTCGAACAGGACTGAATGGTTGATGATGATGATGATGATAGCGGGAAGTTGTCACAAGCATAGCCTTCTGGCAGTGAATTCCTTACGTACCACAAAGAGCCTCAGAGACGAATTCAGCATGTGGAGTTTTTAAATGCTCCAAGTTTCACTGAGTATGGTGTGCGCACAGCAACCGGTCAGCCGTCTCTTGGCAAAATAAGATTTGCATGAGGTTTGCTTTTCAGTTTGCCTTTGCAACGTCTCACACCCAATTTCAAACTGCAATTTATTAGTTATCTGGCTGTCTGCCATTTTGTGTACCAATAGAGGAAAACATAAAATGTCTAATTAAAAACCATAGTAAGGCTGCTAGGAAACCACAGATGCAAGCAAACAGAAACAATTACAGAATGCCTGTAGCTGGATTTGCCCCTATTATCTGTGACCAGTTCGTAGGGCATGAAAAAAGAAAGACATTACATGCACTAAAATGGAGAAAGCAACTGCAAGATGGCCCCAAAATGGATGCTGAATCAAATTCCTGAATTAAAAATAGTGCAATCAAGTATCCATGTATTCCAATTCCTATGTCCTATGAGAACATTATAAAATTTGGTATTATTATCATCTGTATTCATTTCTATACCACACAATAGCCAAACCTCTTTGGGCAGTTTGTATGCATTTACATTTATTTCCAGCAGACACTGGTCTGCTCCAAGTCCCTCACTTTCTAGATGTCGGTGTCGTCTCTCGCATGTGCATCACCAGGTGTGACATCAGTTAGGTTCAGTTTGTCCATTAATGGGATCCGTTAAGCCTGATTGCCTTCAAAGGATCGCAGCCTCCTCTGCAAGGCTTGGGATTTGGAGCTAGTGACTGAACACAGGATTCAACCCTAGTGAAGAGATGGAAGCAGGAGATTCACCAAAAGACACAAGCAGTGCAGGGCCTGGAGAAGCCATGCATCCCCGGGCACTTTTATGGGTGCCCCACAAGGTGCCCTTCACACCCCCCCCCCGCACACCTTTTCATTTTGGGGGAAAGATTTTGCTGAGAAACAGGGTTTTTGGTGCTGAAAACTGGGTTCAAAGCACCTTTCTACATGAGCTGAGGTTCAGACTCCACTTAGGTTTTGGGGAATCTGGCTTGTCATTGCCATGCCTCCCATGGCGGCCATTTTGTGCTGATGCCAAGGAGAGTTTCCCAGATTGCCAAATGTGCCCAGAGCTCAAAGTGGCTGAGCGTCACGGCTCAACACAGCTTTGCTGAGAATCGCCACGTGATGTGTGATGCCACAAGGCTCATTAGCCCTGTCACTGCAGCGCACACCTGGCCTTCACTGGGCAGTTTTGGATTCCCTCCTACCCATCAGAATTGTTCCCCACCCAAAAAGGGCTTCCCCTCCTTGTATCAGGTGCAAATCTGAACCCCTCATTTTGCATGGAAGCTGCCATTTCACCCTATTAGCTTCAACACTCATTTTTGCAGAAAGTGAAAATTCTTGCCACAGGGGGCTCACATGACCCTGTCTCATCTTTCATGAGTTTGGTATGATTTTTTTCCAGGCTCTAACAGTTCAGATATGGCTTTGCAGAGTGAGGAATGATCAGGTCCTTTATAAAATAGCCAGACTTGACTGCACATGTGATATTGAGGCATGCTCTGATGTAGTAGCAAAACTTTTTATGTAGCCTTCAGAGCCAAAAAGACATAATTAGCTTTAGTATTGATTGTCAGGTACTGGACATATTCAATTTCCCCTAGATTTCCATTTCTAAATCACCACCACAGAACAAGCTGCTTTTCTCTCATCGGAAAAGCTGACAGTCTAGATAGGTAAGATAGGTAATCTTTTGGATGATGGAAAGAAAAGAAAGGCAGTCTCCATTTTTCTATTTTTTAAAAAATCATCTGCCAAATTCATTGTGCATTTCTTTTGCCCTGTTCTGGACATTTACTGTGCATTAGATCTGACAGAATATTAGGGGAAAATTGATTAACTTAATAAATTATTTGATTCATCATGCTATTACGATACATGCCGAGGGATACAATTCCACCTCTTTTTCGCAAAAATCACTTACAGTTTTTCCTCCTCTTTTGCCTTGTTAGCAGCTATAAATCTTTAACTGGGATTTGGAAAGTTAATTTTTCCAGCCTTGAAAACTTCAGAAAGGCAATGGGTTAATTTTATCCAAGTTGCAAATCTGTCTGTCTGTCTGTCTGTCTGTCTGTCTGTCTGTCTGTCTGTCTATCTATCTATCTATCTATCTATCTATCTTCCTCAGAAATCAGATCATGTTGATTTATCAGTTTTAATAGTAAAGCATTCATGTGGATGTTTGACAAATGATTGTGGTTGAAGACACTTGGGCACGATCCAAAGATTGTCCTCTGTACCTGGGAGAAACATGGTTTACAAGAGACAACCTGTTCCATGTGCAAGAGAGATTCCATGATATTCCCTTCCGTGCATTTTCTATGAATGTGCAAATGGGCCTGTGGCCCCCACTCAAATGTGGCCCCAAGCCCCCCATCCCTTTCCATGGATGGTTTGAAGGATCTTCTCAGTCCTTTTGGATGAGTGCACTTGGATTGGGGTTGCACCCTCAGGCCATATTTCATTTCAGAGAAGCTCTTGGGGTCACACTCCAAAGGAGATCACGGCTGAAGGCAGGGCCCAAAAGACAACATAGAGAAACAGAGCGAGTCAAAAGCTAAGCATTATGAGGGGCATGCCAAGGTTTTAGAACAGGGGAGAACCAAAAAGCCAGGAAGCCAGACATGATTGGTGGTTGGGGAAAGGGGTGAACCCAGGGGAAGTGGATGCGGCTGTCTGGGGACCTCAAAAGAACTGGATTTGGCCCCTTGGCCTGAGGTTCTGCACCCTGACCTAGACTCCCTTTCCAGACAATTATGGTAAAAGCTTGAAGGTTGGGAGGAGGACATGGAGGATGAGGTTGGGTCCCACAGCCCTGCTCCACCTCCATGGCTGCTTGCAACAGGTGCAGACAGGATGCCCAAGTCCAGCCTGGTCTGTGGGCTGGTTTCTGCCATGCAAGGCAGAAGATTATGTGGAGGTGGAGGCCCATGAGAATGCAATTCATAGGGCTGTTCCCCAGACAAACACCTTCATCCCACGATAGTAAAGCAAGGTCTCTGGAATTATTTAATTCTGAGTGGTTTGATATATTCATGCCTTTCAGGAAAACTTCTAAGGTGGCTTACGAACATATCAGCTCCTGTAGATCTATCCCTGTCTCACCATCTCTTGTGCTCAGGGTTTGTTCCAAATTTGAGGGGGGCCTTGTCAAAGTCTCTTGTGATCCCCTTTCGACATCACTGTGGCCTGCTAGTGTGACAGGTCCCATTGCTCCAATGGAGCTGCCATTTAAATTTCCCACAGTGCCTGGAATGACATTCCCTCTGGGCGCAGGACAGACCCAAGAGAGCTGGCCAGCCAGCGCTTACCTTGAATAACCATTGGAGGTGGCTTGCTATGGTTCCGGTGCCTCTAGGGCAAACATCTAGGGCCCTGTATTTATGCAGAAACACGTCCTCCTATACTGCATTATTCCCTCAGATCAGCGAGGGAGGCCCTGCTCCATTCCCTGCACTCACTGGGGCAGGCACTATGAAAATGAGGAGCAGGGCTGTCTGGGTGGTGGCTCCTGCCTGAGGCAGGAGCATGCGCTGTTCCCAACCCGTGCCTCTCTCTCTCCACCTCCCTGTGCATGAGATGTGTTCACTTTTGATGCTCCTGATGCATTCCTCACTCCCACAGGCCCTTTGTCAGAGCTGGGCATTGTGGGCGAGATAGCCACAGCTCCTCTCCATCCACAGTGCTGCACATTCTTTGGACCTAAGCTGGTGTCCTGGAGATTTCCAAGTCTCCAGAGGCAGATACTTCAAACCATGTCTATTCTAGGCCTTTGCTAAGCTGCAACCAAAACCATCACTTTCCAATCGCCCTGCCCTGCCCTGTTCTCCCAGCTCCTTTTAATGCCTCTGCTACAACAGCTCCCAGTGCTGCAGCCCCTTTCCTGCTCCATCATTTGTTCCAGAAGGAAAATGGGTGGCTCAGTTCTCTGGCATCGCTGCCCACCCAATGTCATTTTGTTCCATTGCTTGCATTTCTGTACTATCCAGTAGTCGAAGCTGCCTGGGTGGTTTACCGTTATTTAAAATCTTATTATCCACACTATAAAGTGCATTTATATGCAAACATGTAAACAGACCACAACACAAACATTTTAAAAATCGGAGGGTTTTGTTTTCATTTTTTAAAATCCAGGATCTGATTAAAACCTCATCAAATGCTGCCAAAGGCCTGGGAGAAGAGGAAGGTCTGAACCGTTAATGGAAAAGCTACTGATGTTGGCAGCCAGGACACATCAAAGAGATCACCCTGGAGAAGGCCTTTCTCAGAGGAGGCAGCTGGTGTGGGTCTGGAGATGATGGATGTGGTTTATGGCTAGGTTCATGCAGTTCTGAGCCTTGTATGGCTTTAGGGGTCAAAACTTCCATGGGGCTCTGGCTCAAGGACACACAGGCATCCAGTGCAGCTGGACCAGAATCAGCCGGATAGGTTTGGACCTCCCTGTACTTATTATCAGCCTTATTATCAAGCATTTTGCATGAGCTGCAGCTTCTCAACTGTCTTCAGGGGTATACCCATGTAGACCAGCCGGCGTGCAGCCAGGTTATCTACGCCCAGCTAGGGGTATAGCTGGGCCACCAGACATTGCTGGTAGAAGGTCCTCCATGCCACTGAGGTAACCTGAACCTCAAGTGACAAAGATGCCTCCAAAAGAACCCCCAGGATATGAATCTGTTCCTTCAGGGGGAGTGTAGCCCCATTCAGAAGAGGTTCGGCATCCTCCATCCAGTCAGAAGAACCATCCATTATCAGAATCCTGGTCTTGTCTGAATCAAGTTTCAGTGTGTTAGTTCTCATACAGTCCATGGTTGTAGCCAAGCACCAATCTAGCAAATTTGCAGCTTCACCTGAAGATGAAAAGGAGACATAGACTTTCATGTCATCAGTTTGCCGAAGACAACAGACACCGTAACACATGTACACGCAGAAATGCATGGAGGACAAAACATCCCCGTGTATTAAAATATTAATCAAGGGAGATATTTTTGAATGGGGGAACTAGACCTTCCAACAAACCTAAGATGCTTCTAGAAAATATCTTGTTTTCTCTATTCACACAACACAGTGCTTGTGGTGATTTGATGCTTTCTCTGATCCCCTAGATCCAGTTTTCTTTCTGGGAATGATAACATCATTAACCTTAAGCACCTGATTATGTTTCTAAGGAAAAACAATGTCAATTCAGAGAGAGGATGTTGCTTCCTATCTGACACCATTGGGTGGGTCGTCTCCAAAGATCTCATGATGCTACAAGGCCTCATGATTCTCCTTCAGGGATTAGGGAAGGCACGTAACCTCCAACTTTTGAAAGATGGAATTAAGTCATAGCCAGAAGCATAGCCTCAAACCCCCAAAGCTTTTTATTTCTGAATCTCAGTGAATGATGAAATAGCACTATATACTACAAAGGCTAATATAAGGAAAATATCCGGTATGGAAATACGGTCTGGTTCCATTTTGCAAGTGTTCAGTCTTGAGGCAAGGTGCAGCATGACATTCCGTGAGAGCCGAGGTGGTGGAGTGGTTCAGAGCGCGGGGATGGGACTCCAGCCACGTGTGTTCTTGCCCCCACTCGGCATATGGAGCCAACAGCATGACCGGGCCATTCACAGACTCTTAGTCCAATCTCCCTCAATAGGGTTGTTGTTGTGGGGCTAAGACTGAGAGCAGCAGGAGGAGAGTGAAATAAACCACTCTGAGCAGGATATAAGTAAAATAAATAAATAAATTCCATCCGGCTGCAGCAGTGGGAGTGAAGGGGGAGCAGGGCTCTTTCCACCCACTTGGCTGAGACACCACCTCCCTTTGGCTCCTCTTTCCTTTCAACTTTCTGCAGCTAGCAGGGATTCCATCTTGGCATTGCAGGAATGGAGTACTGGGGGCCATTCTATCGGCTCAGCTGTGTGTCCAGCAGCCACTTGGCTCCTCCTTTCCCAGCTATTCCACAGTGCTGCAGAAACGAGCCAGTATTTTATCAGCTTAATTGGGAGACCAATGGCCACTTGGCTGGCCCCACCTTTGACCTCTTTCTGTTCAAGCTGGGCATCATGTAAGAATGATGTTACTGCTCACACTTGCACTTCTACGTGTCGCTTGCCTGCTTCCTTCCCCATCCTTCCCTCCCCCTTCTGTCATGTCTTTCTGATCACACGCCTGCAAAAATTTTGCTTTTTAAAAGAAGTTGTGTGCAGATCTTATAACGACACAACAGCGGCAGGAAAAACAGTTTTCTCTGTGTTATCTAGTCTCTGTATATTCATCTCAAGAAGCAAAAAGGTGCAAAAAAGAACCACACAAAGACTATAGACACTGGTGTGTACCTTCCCTCTATGGGAAATTTGGATGTTTAAATTTAAGGAAGGGGAGACCAAATGACTGAACAGTGTAGGGAAGGATTTTTATATTTTATAAAATCATGCATGAGGCAGAGACTACGGAAAGAGAGAACATTTTTTCTCTCATTGTATTTGAATGGACTGGCATGGATTTGGGACAGACGGAAGGAAGCACTTTGCCAAATTCAATGCCACAGGGTGCTCAGATGGCCATTAACTTAGATGGCTTTAAAAGGGCATTAAACCATTTTTATGGAGGGGGAGAATCAACTCTTGGTGGCTGTTATCCATAAAAGCTTCATGGAACCCCCATATCCAGTGGCTCCCGTTAGGGAACCGCCTTGATATATCAAGTTAGACGATCTGTCCACCTGACTTAGATTGGCAGCTATTCAGAGGTGGCAGCTGTTTCCCAGGGTTTCTGGCCAAAATCTTTCTCATCAGCTACTGGTTCCTGCTGTGTTATCCTTTTAAGTGGAGATGCATCGAACTGAAGCAGGGACCTTCTCCACATAAAGCTTGCACTCTGGCGTTGAGTGATGGTTCCCCTCTTTTCACTGGCAGCCCACAAAAAGTAACTCAGCCATGTTTGCTTAGCCATTCTAGATAACAAAAGGTTTGAAAGCTTTTTTTTTAAAATAAAAGGAGCCAATTCATTTTAGTACTCACTGCTAAAGTTTTTCCTTATCTAGAGAATTTAGTTATAATATGCACTAAAAATCCACAAAGAAGAAGAATGAATGAAAGGTCATTGCTTTTATATTTGTTTGGACAACAAATAGACAGAATCCAGACAAAACAGAATCCAGAAATATTATAGTAGAAATTATTTTATATCTACCCTAAAACAAGGTCAGAAGTGTGACTATTCCTTAGCAATATCAGCCTCCCTCCCTGTTTGGTTTGTAAAAGCATCACTGTACAACATACCACACTTGAGAAAATATCGAAGCACAGCTCAAAATGATCGTGCATGAAAAGCTTTTGCCATGTCATGCAGCTCTCATGAAAATCTGTTGTCCTCTGTAAAGAGGACGGTTTGATGGAAGCCAATGATGGCACTCGGCACAAGGAAGGCCTTTGTCTTGCATTCAGGAAAGCGATTTGACATAAGCAATGCAAGCATCTGTTTACATTTCCGTTTACACCACGTGTCCCCATTAGGCCTTCAGTTGTGATCATAGTCACTGAAGCGCAGCTGCTCTCATTGCACAAAAGATAAGATCGACGTGCCGGACTTTTGGAGAGAAAGCTCAGTCTGGAGAAAATGTTTCAGAAGCACAGCACATCTTGGAATAGGACAAGATAACACGAAAATGCATTTTCAAGAAGTTTCATGGTAGACCCTTTAAACAGATGCAACTCATCTCCTTGTTCTTTACTTCTCTGAATTCTGATTCTCCCTCCCACCCATGGGGAGAAGAAACTTGCCACTGTCTCACCAGAAAGCATCAAAACGCTTCATATTCAGCTCTCCACTCATCCATGAATCTTCCTGGGTGAACTTACTGTAGGCCTTCTTGGTGATCTAAATGCTTTGGACTTCAACTCCCATCAGTCCCAGCCATCATGGCTAATCATCAGGAATACTGGGAGTTGTAGTCTAGAGGGCCGTGCTGGGGAAGGGTTCCTTATGTTGATCAGCATCTTTCATTCTGACTTAACTCACTGGCATATTTGAGAGGATAAACATGGGAAGCGGGTAAGAACCAGATGTATTCCCTTAGCCCCTTGAGTTAGGAAGGAATAAACATGTAATAATATTAATAGGCTCCCTAGGGCTGAAGAAGCCATTTTGTCTCTATCCATCATTGCATCCTGATGTCCATCCTGTAGTGGAAATGTAGAAGGCATTTGTTGTTTTGAGGAGTTAGTGGTGCACAACAAATTGTTCCTTCTCATGTCTAGACTTCTGGCCGGGCATATTGTTTTTAGCAGTTAGCTGTGATTCTTCCCAGGGCTCATTATCTCTTTGGGACTGAAGAACTTGAGAGACTACTAGATAAGTTTCTGGCGAGCTCTCAAGGCTGATAAGAGCAGCTGGACTGGGCTTATCTTTACTGGTTTACTCCCAAACATTCTTGAAGTCATTGCACTCTGGGCCAAGATATGGGGTGGAGTTAGTATGGGTCTAATAGTATATATCAAGTCTTGTGACACTTCCAGGGTGGGGATCCTGTTACAGGCTGATCCAAAAAGGTTCTGCATTGCAAGCCAGTATAGTAATGACACCTATTATCATATTTTGATGGGGTCCTTGGCAACTCAAAGGACATAAAACCTATAATCTTGCTCTGTAGTTGCTTGCTTCCTTCTGCTTTACTCTTCATGCATTGCTGTGTTTGCTATGTTCTGAATCCGAAAAAGAATAATTACTTTCTGGCAACAACACCCCTACTGTGCTTACTGTCTGCGAAGAATATGCTGAAGCTCTTTGGAAACTGGTTCGCACCTGCTCATTAGACTTCTTCCAGTGTTCGCTCCTCTCCAAGGAAGTGAGCCAAGCTTAGAAGAAGTCCATGAGCCTTCCTGGACTCCCAGCTGCACAACCGGCAATCTTTCCAGTTGCAGAAGCTGCCATTCCCACTGGCCAACCTTCTTTGCTCGCTGCTGCCACAGTTCCATGTGGGGAAAAGAGGCACAGCAAGTGGATGCGCTGGCTGCTGTTCCTGTGTCCAGGCGTCTTTCCTGCTTGCTGCTGTCTCTGGGTGTGGAGAAATGGCATGGCTTGTGCAGTGCATGGAGTTAAATTCCTGGGAACTGCCTGCAAATTGTGGGCATGCCCACCAGGAACTTGGACTCTGGGGATCTGAAACCATGCGATCCAGCAGATTTTCCACCCAAAGCAGATTCCTCACTTGTCCCTGCTATCCACCAACAATTTTCTAAATTCTTGCCCCGCCTTTTCTTGTTTATCCACCCTGCCCCTTGCAGGATCTCTGAATAGAGCCTTTATCACTCCTTGTCACTCTCCACGGCATCTAGAATGTTACTAGCACAAAACAAGTCTTGCATGGTTGTGGATGTAGCAGAAGAACTTGATCGAAATGCATGGTCTCTCCTCCTTCAATCCAAGCAAATTTCACTGTCTTTCTTTTTTTAAGCAGGCATCTTGTTGCTTGGCAGGTTCTTTGCTGATACCAAGGCTATTCTATGGAAAGACCTTTATTTAGTGTAGCAACGACTGCCAGCTTTGATCAAAGAAGGCAGACTGACCATGCCGGGCACAGACACAATGGGAAACAAGAAAGACAATGGTTCTCTGGGTGAAAAAAGACTGAACTATTGTTCTCTGAAGCTAGAACCAATATGGCACCATGGACCTACCAAGGCAACACCCCTTATAAAACAAAGGGGGAGTTCTCCCAAATACTGGGCACAGAATCTGAATCCAGAGTTAGTTCCAAAAATACAATACTTACTTCATTCCCTGAGTATTGCATGCCCTTCTTTATTGATTAGTTTACATTCCTCTTTCTGTAAAGTCCTGTTGCAGCCGTTTCC
>NW_025336481.1:6576110-6743648 GCF_004798865.1 Varanus komodoensis
AACCACCTAGACACAGTCATGCTATGGTGCATTTGGAGGCCATGTAGAAAAGCAGTACAGCCCTCTTCACGAGTCCCAATTCTGTCCTGAACTGGGAACGGTGTTCTTTCCTTCGTTCTCAGTAGGTGGTTTCTCTGGTGACTTGGCTGGAAAAAGTATGGTTGCTGGAGATGCTGTTCGACTTCCTGTTAAACTTGGTTCTCTTCTTCTTCTTCCTCCAGGGCAGGCACATGAACATGAGTGTGGAGAGGAAGATTTGGCGGAAGTTGGCAGACACCAAGTTGTACAGCACTGGGTTGATGGCTGAACTGACGTAGAAGAGGATGTTGGTCAGCATGTAGAAGTAGTGGTAGAAGTCATAAAGGAAGCTGAGGGAAGACAAGAAGACATCCAACACTGAGCAAGACAATGCAAGGTAGGGGAACTGCAGGAGCCACCAGACGTATCTGATGGGACAAATTCGGCAAGTGAACAGAGGTGAACGTTTTTGAACACGGTGAACCTATTTTTCACAGATGCCTAAGGGTGGAATGTTGGGTTGCTAAGCCAGGATTTGATCATACAAGAAAGCAAACATTGCATCTAAAGGGTCTAGTGTCCCCCCTTCTCACACACACCCCTTAAAGTCATTTAAGTCAACATCAGGACTAGGAGAAGGAAAACCCAGAACAAGATATGCAGGAAAGGGGTGCCAGCCCTAGGAGGCTATTGAGAAAATGAGCTCTAGTTCAGCCTTTTACCTTGGGAGGGACAAATTGAGGAGACTGGCACTGGACAGGGGCCATGAGTCAAGTTACAGTACGTTTAAAATAAAAACAGGGCTGGAATGTGGGTTTTTAACAACATATGGCCCATGGGCACTGTGCAGTCCCCAACCCAGTCCATTGCCCCTGAAAGGCTTTACTTGAGCTGGGAAACAAGCTAAATACAGTCAGTAGAGCCTTTGTAGCACCATGTACCAGTTTGCCGCTGAGATGCGGTGGCAAACCAGTGATTCACTCCCCCCATTCTTTTTGCTGAGGATGCCCAAAGGACCGCATGGAACCTGTGGAGTGAAGCCCATCGTGGAGGCCTGGGGTGTGTGTGTAGAAATGCCCTTCAGGCTGTTTGAAGTTGCCAGCGCCAGATTTTGCAGCACCCGTTGTACCAATTTTACAAGTTGTGTTCTCCTAAATGACAACGGTGGGTCCTCAGTTGGAGTGTCTTCTGTGATCATCAGAGGTCATAGAATCATTGAACATTAGAGCTGGGAGGCACCAAGAAGGCCACTGGGTCCAATCTATGCAGAAGTCCAGGTTAAAGCACCCCCAGCAGATGACTGTCTGGGTGTATCTTGGATGCCTCCAATGTGGGGGAGCCCACCACCTCCCTAGGTGATGGGTTTCATTGTCCCTAATTCAAGACAGAAATTCTTTGAGATTCTTGAGACTTCTCCATGGAGATGGCAACATACTAACTGGTGTGCCCATCAATAGACGTAACTCTGCCCTTGTGATTCCTCAATTACATGATGCCCTTATGGGATGTTTTCATGCCTGTATCTATCGTGCTGGTGGCTAATTTATTGTGTTTAGATTTTAAAGAATACATTATTGTAAATCACTCCAAAGGCATCTGGTGGTTGGGTGGTATATAAATTTAGCAAACAAAAATACATACATAACATTGTAGTGTGCATCAACCACAGCTTGGCAGTCTTGGGCAAAACTCTGAGCTACTGGGCTGCTGTACATTGGAGCCAGTGGTTCGCCCCACTGGGTAACAGAACCCTGATCCAGGGTTCTGTGCCCAGTTCTAGCCCCCATAGCTTCTGCCACTGAGGAGAAGAGTATTACACAGTGGTACAAAGCACTTGTTAGCACTGAGGAGGTTTGATGTTCAGCCTTTGATATTCCCAGCTAATGCATCTCTGATAGGAGAGGGACCCCAATCTCCAGATGCAGGGGAATAGCTGCCAGTGAGAGAAGATGCTACTGGAGAAATTCATTCCAGTTATCTGAGTGCAAGCTTATTGTTCCTCCACTGTCTTCCATTCGGTATTATTTTGCACAGGTGGGGTGTGGGGGAAGGGAGAGCCTTCTGAGGTCCTTAAAAAAACACAGGGAAATTTGGATATCTCTTTTCTTGTTATGGGAACATTGGAACAACTCAGAGCAACCTGGGGGGGAAGGGATGACAGGTGTATGTGACATGAATGAGTAAACTTCAAATGAAATAGTGTGTCTTCAAAAACTGTGTTATTTATTGCAAGGTAGGGGTTTAATCTGAATGTTCACCTTTGCCTGGTTTTGACAATGCACCTGTGTCTGGCCACTCTAGAGCATTTTAGACCATATCCTTGCTTTTAATATGCTTGGCCAACTACCCTTGCCTTGGGCTGCAGCCTGGAGCTTGTCCCTTGCAGAAATCTGACAAAAATACTCTAAAGTGTAACATCAAGCTTTCAAATGCAATTGCCGGGAATTTAAAGAGCAAGGAACTGGCTTGGAGGCATGCACTATTGTCCCAGTGGGTCCCAGTTTGACCTTCTGTTCTCTTCACTGGGGACAGAACACCAGGAGAAAAAAATATCCTGGAATGTTTACTGAACATGCTCAGATGTCTTGCTTGAGCCAAGCTTCCAAACTTGGCTTCAGGGCTTGGCTTACTGGCCTTACTTTGGGATGTTCTTATTTGACCTGATGGATTTGGGGGCTGTGCCCTCCCCCACAGTCAAACTGCATAGTCAAACTGTGAAATTCACTGCCACAAGTAAAGGCTGCCAGCTTCAGATGGCTTGAAAAGAGGATTATTAAAATCCATGGAGGATAAGGCTATGCATGTGAATCGAGCATAGTGGCCAGAAATTAGCTCCACTTCCAGAGGCAGATCGTTGCTGAATTATAGTTTTGGGAGGATGTGAGTAGGAAGCACCTAGTTTATCGACTTCTTGGAAGCACCTAGTTGGCCAGTGTGGGAACAGAGTGTTGGACTAAATATGCCTTTGATCTGCTCTAGCAAGGCTCTTATAGTCTTGAAAGGCTGGCTCAAGGTGCAACCAAGTCTTCTATTCTTGAAGGAGGAATGAAAAGAAGGTGTGCTGAAGTATTATCCAGCTAGAATATCCAAGAGGTCAGAAGTCCGCTGTGCTTAGGAATGGGCAGATCTCCCGTCTTGGACTTTTTAAACATCTCAAGTTCTCTCTCTTGACTACATGAAGAACTTTGGGAATAGTGGCGTATTCTTACCAAAAACAAACTGAAAGAAAATTCTCACCCTTTTGCACCAGCCAGATTCAATAGGGACAGTTATTCCCAGCATGAAGAAAGCTGTGACAAGCTCAGAAGGTCCAGCCTGGAGCAGAGCAAGTGGCAAAAGAAGTCTCTACCTCGCAGCTCCTCCTTGCTGCAAATCTGGCCAAGTTCAGCCATCGAGCTGCAATGCACTGGAGCAGGAAGGAAGTAGCTGGAGGAACGTCAGGGCCTTCCCCTCCCCTCCCATCCTCCTCAGCCCCCTCTCTGAGGTCATTTTTCAGAAAGGCAGCTGGTATGGTTCTTTCCATGCTGGAGGTAGGCACACCGCCAGTTCAGAGGGCAGAATTCTAACTTGGATCTGGGTCTTGGAAGTGCGCCATGGCCTGCTACCTGCTGTCTATGGGCCATGGGGTCATTCTTTTAATCTCTTAAAGGTGAAGGTAAAGGTTTCCCCATGACATTAAAGTCCAGCCATGCCTGACTCTAGGGGGCGGTGCTCACCTCCGTTTCCTAGCCGAGGGAGCCAGCGATTGTCCCCAGACAGTCTCCGTGGTCATGTGGCCGGCATGACTAAACACCGAGGTGCACAGAACACTGTTATCGTCCCACCAAAGTGGTACCTTTTTATCTACTTGCATTTGCATGCTTTTAAACTGCAAGGTTGGCAGAAGCTGGGATGGAGCAACGGGAACTCACCCCGTTGTGCAGATTCGAACCGGTGACCTTTCGATCAACAAGCCCAGCAGCACAGCAATTTAAACCACTGCGCCATCTGCATCCCCCTTTTAATCTCTTAAGTTCCTTTTATTCAGAATATTGAAAACCTCTCTTGATCTGCACTGGAATTCACTCCCTTCCCGTGCTGCGGTCTGGGTGTACGTGAATGCGCAATGGATGCACAGAGGGATAATGGCCCCTGCCTCCAGAAACCGTTCTGCAATTCATGTTCAGAAATAAGTTACTCACTCTGACCACTGATTTTCTGGCACATAGCAATACATAAGCCGCCGTACGTGGTATGGAAGCCAGCAGACCACAAAGGCGATCACCACGGCTCCTGCAATGGACCAAATTACCAATTAGTCTCTGTCGTCTTGTTGCATTGCAAGGCAAGTTGATGATCCGCATCCTGCACTTTGTGAACTGGAGTCAGCATTGCACAACCAGTGTGAGACCTCATCTTACGGTCGGGCATCAATGCAAGCACACAAGTTCCAGCAGCAGTAGCGGAGAGGTCTGGGTCTTAGCTTTTCACATCAAAACTGTGGGAGAGGCCTTCTCTATGAGGGAAACATTTGCTACAAAGAACTGGACACAGGTGGAACTTCAAGTAGTGAAGAAGAAAAGTCTCAGAACTATGTTCTTTGTGAGTGGATGCCCCAAGAAAGCATCCCTGAGATGAATTTCCAGCCTCAGATGCAATACTTCAGAGATTACTCCCTTTTATGCATGTCTCATCACCTGTTTAGAAGTAGAGATGCCACCTCTTTTCAGTTATGGCTTCTTCAGTCCTGGCACATTGCAGAAATGGCAAATTTAATGGAATTTCCTTGGCTGAAGCAGACTGAATGGGGCCCACAGGGATTCCTCATTCCCCCCCGCCCCACCACCGATTCTGTCCTAGGCCCCTCCTTCCCCAGACCTTACTCAATAGCAGGGGAGTCTCTGCAGTGCTACAGAAAGGCATCCTTGTTTCTAGCTATGGAAGGGGAAGCCCTGCTCTTCTCTCCTGCAGCAGATCAGAGGCAAGTGTGGTTTCCTAAGGATGAACAGGGAAAGGCTGCCCCTTTCTCCATACTCAGAGAGGCACAGAAAGACTGCTCAGTGCATCCCTGTGTACGGATGAAGGCATAAGATGACACTCAGGGGTTCTGGGAGGAAAGGGTGGGCTTCCAGGGGGAGGGAACCGTCCTCTCGTGTCGTGTGCTTCTCCAGGAGGGATCCCCGGGTTGGGGCTTAGAGCCAAAACAATTCTCAACCCACGAGAGATGCGCTAGGAGGAAACGGAACAGAAAATGTTATGAGAGCTGCGTCTTGTCCATTTTACACACTGGAGATACTGTGGACATTAGTAGATAATGTGATGAATTTGAATGAAGTGCAACAAATAAGAATCATTGTGATTTTACTTATGAAATCTGTGCTGTGTAAGGCAGTTGCGTCCTGTCCAGCGTCCCAGCCTGGCCACCAAGTCCTCTTCCTCGCTCTTCCATGCTGATAGGGGCTCAGCCCATCCAATCCCTTCCCTCAAGCATTCTGCTTTTCTTTCCTGACTGATATGCAACACCCATAGCTCCCACAGCTCATTAACCATGCTCAGGCCCTGCTAGCATTTTTGGAAGCAGGGTCCTTTAGTTTTGCTTTTAAAGCACAAACATGCATGCTTCTAGCAATGTGGGAAACATCACTTTATTTGGGATTGGCCCCATTTTCCTTCCGATCTGAGAGACACTTCAGTCTGCCACCAGAAGTACTAAGGTTCTTTGGAACTTGTTGATACGTCACTCCTCTTTTTCAGTGGCTGCACCTTGGCTACAATCTTGTTGGCACCCACCTAGTAAGTCAGCGTGGTACTCTTCTGATGCTTTGGATGACAGCTCCCATGAGCCCCGGCCAGCCTGAAGAGTGGAATGCATCATGGGCACTGTCGTCCAAAGCATTTGGAAGACCCTAATTCAGGAAAGTCTAAGTTATGTTCATTAGTACTCAAGGAAAGGTAGTGTCTCATTTCATGCGTGGTTACTCTACCGACTGCACAAATGTTGCCATCACGCTATCTGTTTTTCTCTTTTTAAACCATCACTGGTTTTCCTGCCTCTGAGAGCACTTCATCCCTGAGGTCCATTGGCTCAACAAGAGTTCAGTCTGTGCCACGAAAGAGCCCTGCTCCTTGAGACAGAAGATTGGACCATTCTTTCAGAAACATTTATTGCCTAACACTGGTGAAGACAGAATTTATTTCTGATGAACAGAGAAATCCATCTCAGACTCTGATCTTTTAATTCACCAGTGCATTGGGAAGAGCGCTTTTTGATTGAATTCTGCAACACATTGAATGGGTTGAATGTGTGTGAAGGCACAATCCACAAAGTTTGATTAACTCCTAGGTGCTTTTATAGAGACATGGCAAACTGTTTTTGTATAGTAGCGAAGAGACCGTGCCTTGGATGGTTAAATCGCCATTTCAGATCTCACGTTTGCCTTGAGCATATGGCTTAGGGCCAGGCTCCCCACAGAACACCATTCTGCCTCCCCATAAGGCTGTCTGGATTTTATGATCTCTGGGAGAGGACTTCTTAAAGGACTACTGCTTGCAGAGGCATATTTGGTGGTGATGAGAGAGAGGGCCTTCTTGGGTGGCTACTCCCAGCCTGTGGAATGCCCTGCAGAGGGAGCCTAGGAGTTCTCTCTCTGCGGTCCTTCCACCAGCACAGAACGATGTTTTTCTTCAGCCAGGCCTCTGGTGTCGAAACAGGTGCTGCTTCTTATTCTATTGCGGCAGGGTTTTTCATTATGTTTTCAATGCATTTGTTTGAATCAAGTCTTGGTTAGCTGTGCATGTCAGCTGCCTTGAGTGCCATTTTCTCGCCAGAGCTTTGTCTGGTGCCAAAACAGTAACAACATGAGTGCCAGGAGAAGGCTTCCACGTAGCCTGAAGTGCCTGATTCTGTCTAATCTTGGAAGCTAAGCAGGGTCAGGCCCGGGCAGAAGTGGGATGGGTGACTTGAGTGTATGATGATTATTGCTGTCAACTGCCTAGAGAGCTTTGGCTATGGGCAGTATAAAAATGTAATAATAATAATAATAATAATAATAATAATAATAATAATAATAATAAATGGGCTGCCACAACTGAAAAACGCTCTCTCTGTTGTAACCATCTGACTAACTTCCTTTGGCAGGGGCTGTGGAGGGAGACCTTCAAAGATGATGGTGGTGATGATCCATCACATTATTCATTATATTTCCATACCATCCCTACCACGCTGAAGCCCTCTGAGCGGATCACAACAGTAAGTCACCCATCCAGATTTCAACCAGGCCCGAGCCTGCTTAGCTTCCAAGATTAGGTAGGATCAGCACTTGAGGCTATATGGAAGCTGATCTAAGGGCCCAAGATGACATAAGGACCCAAGCCAGTGCACATGGGAAGACATGCTGCTTTAGATGTTCTGGTCTCAAGCCAATATGAATTCAAAATGTAGTTTTTCTGCCTTCCATTCTACATGGATCCTTTGTTGTTGTTAGTCGCGAAGTCGTGTCCGACCCGTCGTGACCCTATGGACCACATTCCTCCAGGCCTTCCTGTCCTCCACCTTCCCCTGGAGTCCACTCAAGCTCACACCAACTGCTTCAGTGACTCCATCCAGCCACCTCATTCTCTGCCTTCCCTTTCTTCTCTTGCTGTCAATTGCTCCCAGCATTAGGCTCTTCTCCAGGGAGTCCTTCCTTCTCATTCGGTGGCCAAAGTATTTGAGTTTCATTTTCAATGTCTGGCCTTCTAAAGAGCAGTCAGGGTTGACCTCCTCTAGGACTGACCGGTTTGATCACCTTGCGGTCCAAGGGACTTGCAGGGGTCTCCTCCAGCACCACAATTCAAAGGCCTCAATCCTTCGGTGCTCAGCCTTCCTTATGGTCCAGCTCTCACAGCCATACATTGCAACTAGGAAAACCATAGCCTTGACTATACGCACTTTTGTTGGCAGGGTGATGTCTCTGCTTTTTAGTATGCTGTCTAGATTTACCAGAGCTTTCCTCCCCAGGAGCAAGCGTCTTTTAATTTCTTGGCTGCAGTCACCATCTGTGGTGACCTTGGAGCCCAGGAAAATAAAATCTGTCTCTACCTCCATTTCTTCCCCATCTATTTGCCAGGAAGTGAGAGGACCAGATGCCATGATCTGAGTTTTCTTAATGTTGAATTTTAAGCCAACTTTTGCACTCTCCTCCTTCACCCACATCAAGAGGCTCTTTAGATCTTTAACTCTAACCCAAGTAGCACTGTAGCACAGTATCTACCATAAGAAAGTAAGTGCTTTTGTATACAAGGCTTAAAACTTCCTTTAATCTGCATATGTTATTTATGGAATCATTGTTTAGGTGGAAGAGCATGTGAAAAAGAAGTATCTGCTCTTGCAAAATGAAGACCTGGTTTTCTGAGCTCCAAAATGGGGACTGAATCATCCATCTACTTTCTTGCATTTTAGCCAGATTTTCTTGTTTTGGGACTTCTTCAATATTCTGTTACTCACACCAAGCAAAACTGCTGGAGTGTGTGTGTGTGGCTAAATGCAAGTTTGACTCATAGTCACATTCTGTAATCTTTGGAGCAATTTTTGAATGCACAAATATAGACGGTTTGGCAGTTAAGGGTGAAAATATCAATAGAATCAGAGAAAAGATTTTCTTGGCATGAAAAGATGCAAAAGTCATGAGCAGGCAGATATTCCAACAACACATCATCATTCTCCATGGAAACACAGCCAGCAAGTTGATTCCTTGAAAAGCTAAGCAGATTTTCCAGTGGCTGCTAAAAGTTTTAGATCAGGTTTCAAAACAGAAGCAACTGTGCTATTGGATCATATCTAGACTTTGCTACTTTTAACATGCTTATTTATATTTATAAAAACATTTTAGAAAAATCACATATTTTCTGGGTGGTAACTTTGCAAAAAGGAACTGGATTAGCTTGGAAGACAGTTGCTTGCTTATTGTAGTCTCTCCTACAGAGAGGGAGGCCTGCTGCTCTGAAAAATGGGGTTCAGGGGTATCGAAGGATCAGCAAGAGAGTTGTTGTTGTTATGTTCCATCAAGTCATCTCTGAATTACAACAACTCTATGAATGAAAACTCTCCAAATTGTCATATCCATGACAGCCCTGTTCAGTTCTTGTACACTCAAGTTGTGGCTTCCTTTATGAAGTCCATCCATCTTGTCTTGGTATTTCCCATCCTCATCTGCCTTTGACTTTCCCAGCATGATTGTCTTTTCCAGTGAATCTAGTCTTCTCACGATGACAGCTGCAGTTGAGTTGAGTAGATCTGAGCTAGACCCCCAGACTCTGAGGCTGAAGCTTTTTTGAACCCCAGAGCTGGAAACCTGAAGGAGCCTATGGGAGCATTGGATCGCTCTGTAAAACTTTGGGTGTGTATTCATCACATGTCCGTCTTGCCTTCTCTCCCTCCTCCCACACCAAAGGGGCCAACAGGAAAATCTAGGTGAAAACAAAGCCTTGAGTGGAAAAATATTTTCCACAAGAGTGGAAAAATAAATTACTTCACATCAATGAAAGAAATCGCATCAGCCAATTAGAACTACCTTCTGCAACAGTCCAGTTTATACGCCGCAGGTCTGCCTGAATAAAAACTACTTTGGCTACACAAGGCCAAGAACAGCAGAAGGGAGACCCGTGTTGGAGGTGGAAGGGAACAGAGGAGGCGCAACCTATCCTCCCTGCGAAGAAAGTTCCCAAGACTAGGAGTGGCCCCCAAGGAGCTCTCTCCCCTGTAGGCATGCCTCAGAAGATACAGCACCAAGAAAAACTCCTCCCCAAAGGCATAAAAACCCAGGCAAGCACAGAAGGGAGAAGATAGGGAGCCGGGTCCCGAGCCATTTAAGGCTTTGTGCACTTTCAATTCTGCCTGGAAGCAAACCTGGAGCCTGTGAAGCTGCTGCAAGAAGGGAGCCATGTGCCCCCACACTCCCTGTGCTTTGCCCGCACCTGTCCTTGTCCTCTCCGTTGCCCTTCTCTCTCCTGAAACGAGGTTGCAAGCCCCTTGTGGCTCCAAACCACCAGTCTCAGTTTGCAAAACTCTGCTGCTCACTCCTCCTTTGTCAAGTTGCGGTGGCTAATTAGTCAAGGGATGGTCGATAGGCCCATTCCGTGGGGCACTCACATGGACTGAAGCAGCCACCAAGGCAGGAAGGGCTCAGACGTGCCCAGAAGCTGTTCAAGCGTCAATGCCTCCCTGCAGCGCGCTCTTTCCGCTTCCCCACTTGGTTGGTATTGGCAACCAAACTGAAGGCCACTGATTACAGACGGACCAGCATGTTTAATGAATATCCAGATGGGCTCAATTCACAAACTGGCATGAGCTAAGGCAATTTTGGGGGACTCCAACCTTCCTAATTAGCCTGGGGATAAAGAAAAGAAGAAAATGAATATGCCCCCCTCCTTGATTAACCCTCTGTGGAGTGTTTGGTCCTTCAGGTTTGAGATCGTTCTGCCTATTATTTTCACAGTAGTGGCTTATTCATTGGTTAATCCCCTCTTCTCTAGGGCCTGTATTAGAGATTCCATTTCCCCCACAAATTCTACCGCAAGTGTAGCACACCTCCTTTCAAGGAAAAAAGAGAAGGGAAAGAACATGGATTGCCTCGAAGATGAAGAGCACGACTGAAGACTGCCAACACTGGGACACGTTCTTTATTTAAAAGATAATGCTCCCTCCCCCAATTTGGTAGCACACATGCACATGTGTATCTTTTTGTGTGTGACATATATAATATTTGCCTCATACAGATATAAATAGATAAACAGGTGCAGTTTTGGGGTATGTCACCAGCTGACAGGGATGGGATAACTCAGAGTATTTGAGCTCACTGAAATTCTCTGAATTTCACATTGAAGTTCACTTCAGCTCACCCCTTTTCAATTGAAGCATGTTGTCTGTTTCGCTCAAATGGCAAACATTTTTCTAAGTTGGACTCCGCATTGATTAGAACATGAAAATGTGCATCTTTTGAAAAATACACATTTCAAAGTATGGCATTCCCTCACCTACAGCTCCAAAAATGTGTGTTTTGAATGTGTTCACAAGTTCAGGATTGTCTGGACATCCTTGGGAAACAGAGTGGAAAAAAGCAGGGCAAAAAGGAGCAAGATGAACTGAATTTCTCATGCAGCCCTAGCATCTACCAGTCCCTCTGCAGTCATGTTGACCCATCAGTGAAATCAAGGAGGGATCCTACACTGGGCCAGAGAACTAGAGAACATATTCTGTGGGCTCTGAGTGGAAGAGTATTGATGTACAAGCCCTCAGCTCTGTTCCCTCTTAATATCTTCCTTTTCCTCTTGATGAAAGCTTGCCGAAAATATCAACCTAGTGCACAGCGGCAGTGAAAAAGGCAAACTCCATGTTAGACATAAATAGGAAAGGAAGGTAAAATAAAACTGCTCAGTTCCTACTGCCCTAATACAAATCTTTGATGCGACTGCACCTGGAAAAGGACATTGGAAAAAGGTACAGCACAGGGCAACTGAAATCACCACAAGGTTGGAGAAGCTCCCCTAGGAGGGCTGGTCACCAGAGCTGCACTGGTTTGGCTTAGGAAAGGGGGAGGCATGACAGAAGAGTTCAACAATGTGCATGATGTGGCGAAAATGCATAGGAAACATGTTTCTCCCTCTCCTATAGTCCTAGAACCCAGTGGGGACTTTTGAATCCATGCGCATGAGATGTAGAGATGGCCAGCGATTTGGGTGCCTTTAAAGGGGTTTGGACTAATTCATGGAGGAGGCGGCGGCTTAGGCTTAGGGCTACTGGTCAATGCCTCCTAGTCCTGAGGGCTCTGTGTCTCCTCTAGTTCAGAGGTAGTAGCCCCATGGACTCCAGTTTCTGAGGAACTTAGACAAGAGGGGGCTGTGACCCTCACATCCTGCTTGTGGGTTCTGTGGGCACCTGATTGGCATGTGCGCAAGCAAAAGCTGGCTAGAAGGATCTTGCTCTGATCTCTCTCTCTCTCTCTCTCTCTCTCTCTCTCTCTCTCTGTCTCTCTGTCTCTCTCTCTCTCATACCCAACAAGATGGTATCCATAAGGCAGTTCTTAAGGGTGCGATCCAACTGGTGTGCTCAGAAGCCTCCAACTTGTAGGACTGTGGGCATCCTATGCAGGGCGGGGGACGCAGTGGAGGTGATATTCACTTCCCTGCCTCTTCTGCCCTGGAATTTTGCTAGATGGCTGATTTTGGACATCTAGCTCTGGTATTCTGGAAGATGACAGTTAGGGAGTGTCATCTGTGTGTGCCATGTCCTGTCAGCAGGTCTTCTGACTTCCACGTTCTCTGGAATACCATCTTTATCCCTCCTCTGAGGTTGCTGTTATGTCCTTGGGGAACTGGCTGGTGTCATTCTTCCTGCCCTTGCTGTGAGAGGAGGGAGGTGACCCAGAGCGTACAAGGACTCAGTGGACCTCTGAGCTGGGCACTCCTTCACGCACTGCATGCTATCCCAGCTGGGCTGGCAAGGGTGGGTGAATGTGTCTGGCTGGTGCAGCTCCCTCAGGCTTCTACGGAGATTCTGGCCTTGTGCATCGCTGAAACACAGGATCCCAACTGGGGTGATGGGGCAATGCACGAACCCAGATTCTGCTCTGCTCTGCGATCTATGCCCAATAGGGAACATGGCGGTGCAAAGGGGATTTCCTGCCCTTGTCTGGGTTCAGACCATACCTGAACCCCCACTCAAGGCTTGAGTATAGGTTGAGCATAGGTTGTCACTGAGCTGTGGATTGTTGCTGAAATATGGGCTGCCGTATTGTCTGAACCCAGCTGCACTAAGAAGTCAGGGCTTGTTAACTAGAAACAACTCATGAAGAGAACCCATGTTTCACTGTTGGGTTGTCAGTGCTGGACTGTTCACTGTGGTTTGTTACTTTATGTTGTCTGAACCCAGTCATTATCAGCTATCCTAGGGCTCTCTGGGCTGCATTAGGTCAATGGGCTAGAGGTTCTCCCAGCCTTTTCTACCATCATGTCTGGCTAAAGTCCAGGCATCCAGAGGTTAAACAAGAGTCCTCTAACTTAGAGTCCTGCACTGAACAGGGGGTGGACCTGATGAGCTCATTGGTCTCTTCCAACTTTATTGCTCTATGATTCCATAAAACTAAGAAGGACTTAAAGCAGCCACCTGCAACTTGGTGTGCTCTTGATATGATGGACTACAACCCTAGGGTTTATGGGAGGTTAGTCCAAAACACCAAGAAGGCACAGGCTGGGGAAAGCTGGTATAAAGGATATCAAACCATCTCCTACTTTTTCAAAATGTACCACATCTTTATGGTGTGGTGAGGAAGCAGAACTGTTGTGTTAGGTGTTTGTACCAAAATCATATAAATAATTACTGGATGGTGAATAATTCCTGGAACAGCATCTTTTAAGATGCGAGTCAGGAGGTTTCTAGCTCTCACTGTCAAGCAGAAACATTTTTTCTTAAGCAAAAACCAAAGCACAGCCTGATAAAAGCTTTGGCCCCTGTGATAATCTGTGTGTGCTTCAGCAAGTGATCTTTCTTCCACACACTTTCAAAATATGTCATTTGCAATTTGATTTCAGGGCATAACATTAATTTCACTTGAATCTTGAAAAAAAAAAAAACCTAGTTCAAGAATGCCTTGCTGATTTTCTTAATTGCATGCATGGTGCTAATCTTAGAAGATAAGAGATGAATGCAAAGTAATTTGCATTCACCATCTAACATGATGTAATTAAAATTTTGGGCCATCTGAACCAGGCTCTTGATGTTAAAAAAAGGCATGTATAAAATGTTTCTGCTTAGCAGAGCCCTTTCCTTGAACATCTTCCAAAATGTTTATTTCACAGATCATACTGGGGGTCCCAGTACTGCCTGCAATGCATGACAGAGAGATGGAGTGTCCACTCACATTTTTGCAGTACTTGTTGAACTTTCCCTGGAAGCAAAAATGTCAAAACTGAGGCTGTCATACTTTAGACACTTCATGAGAAGGCAAGACTCCCTGGAGAAGACGAGGGAAAGTCAAACTTGGAAGAAGGAAAGGAAGACCAAGCAAGAGATGGATGCACTTCAAGGAAGTCACAGCTTTGATTTTGGTTCAGGGATGTCCTGGGCAGGCCAGTTTGGAAACCTCTCATTCATAGGGATGCCATAAGTCAGAGTCAACTTTATGTCATATAACAACAACAACGTCAACAAACTGGCAAAGCTTATTCCAAAACTCATTCCACATTTGCACATGGCAAACAGCTCAAGTTGGAGGCTCACAGTCTTTTTTCAGGAGATAAATCTGGCCACAAATTCAGCTTCACTACAAAAGATTGCTGTCGCTGCAGGCATGTGGTGCCGGGGGACAGGAAGGACGAGGCTTTCTTTCCCTGGAATCAATGGCAAGCTGACGCACAACACTCAACAGGCCAGCTGCGAGTAGACCCGGAACACAATAAGGGTGAGCTGATTGGGAGCATCTGACCAGAAGAGGGGAAGAGAAGTTGAGGAAAGTGCTTTTTGGTCCAGGGCTGTCCAGATGACCCACTTCATAGAGAGCTGTCCTTTACAGTCCTGGCTGGCGTAGCCATTCTGGGATTGAGTCTGGTACTCCATTCTAGGCCCACAATTTCAGTACCATGGACAGCACCGCCAAAGTTCAGACTGATCCTGACCATTCCTTCGCTTCTGCCAGAAAGGGAATAGAGCGTATGTTGCCTCCCGTATAACAGATCTGCCCAGACCATTTTTGAGAACTTCTTCAATTTCCCATGTTGGTTCTTTGCCAGGCCTGTGTGGATATGTTTGCATTTTCTATGGGAAAATAATGCCAGATTTTTTTTTTTTTGCAGATTATTTAAAAAGGGTGTGCTAATGTGCTTGCATTTTTCAAATCATACATGCTACTTTACAAGAGGGAAAAGGCAAGATATAAATCAATTATAATTATTATTAGTCATTGTTCAATACATTATTTCAGTCTGTTCAGTTCTGTACTGTGTTTTATTGCTGCTAGATCTTTCCTGTCCCTGCCTCCGCTATTTTGTAGTTTTAAGCATTTACACTTTATACTTTAGTTTATGCTGTATTTTATGTTTTTAAATTGCTTTTCAATTGTTGCGAGCCAGCCAGAGTGCTTCAGCTATTGGGCAGTATAGAAATGTAACAAGTAAAGCAAACAAACAAACAAAAAATAATCCACATTTCCACTTTTCTTTGCATTTTTTCAAATATGTGCATTTTATCAGACATGTTTGTCCTGTTCCATGAAGCACACTTCAAGTCCTGGAATGTACAGATTTCTAAACGCAAATCATTCTCACCCATGTTGGTTTTTGGCTACTGCGGATTGGAGAAATATGCAAAACAAACAGAAATATGTTCCAAATATCCAGCTCAACAGATTCCTCACACAAATCTTGTCTAAATCAGCATTTTCTATCCAACTAATTGTAAAAGGACAGGGTTTTCTATATGACAGTGTTTAGCAAATGCACCAGTATGTGTTTGTCATTGGATAAGGCTACCAGAGTATCAGGATGAGGACAGAACTCAGCCTGGCTGGCTACCAATTATTGGGGGTAGAACTGCAGAAATCAGAAGGGGAAATGGGTGCATGGTCCCCATCTAAGCACAAAACACCTGCCAATTGCTGATCATCCAACAGCTGTTAAAAGAAAAGCCACAGAGCCCCGTTTGAAACATAGCAACCTTGGCAACTCTATCCCTAGCAAGCACAGCAAAAGGGAAGGTAAGTTTGATCTTCAGGGGGATATTATAAAGCCATAAATTCCTCATTGTTGTTTTATGACATGCCATTAATGCAAATCGCTGGAGGCTTTGAAAACAGAAGCATTGCCAGATACCTACAGTGAAAACAGCAGGTGGAAGCAGGGGCCGGAGGACAAAAAAACAGGATTCTCCATGAAATGGATGGCAGAGAAGGCACCTAGACACCTGGATTCCATTATCCATCAGAGTTATGGAGTACTGTTGACTAAAGGACAATAAAACGAAACTGTATCCTTGTAAATGGTCCTTTTGTATTCTCACAGTGATGTTGCAATGAATTCAAATCAGGTCCAATGGCTATGAATCCAGCCAGTGGATTCTGCAGCAGATGTGTCCTTTCAGAGTCACGTGCTTTCTGCAGACTTGCGGACTGGTTTTTCACATCGGGGTGGTGTGGATTTGTACTATTTTTTAATAAATAAATAAATAAATTGCAATGGTGTGCGCTAGTGCATTACTGCTAATGTGAATTAGTGCTGATACAAATTAGCACAAGTAAAAAGAAATCTGATTTCATTAATTTGCAGATGACAGAATGAAAGATGCCAGGCACAGCTGTACAAAGCACAGATTAGAAGGATTTAACAAAATCTCACAACACACCTGTAGGGTACATCATGAATATTTGTAGTTTGTAGATGAAGCTCTCTCAATCTCTTTCTCATCTTTATTTATTTCTCATTTTTAAATTTTTCCTATCCTGCCTTTGCAAACAGAATTTTCCCAAGGCAGATTATAAGAGAAAGGGTTGAATCCAGTCTTAAAAGCACAGTTAGAGCAGAGCCATTGAAATTAATGAGACTTGAACTGGTCATGCCTGGGTTCCCAGTGATTTGTAGTGAATGTTCAAACTATGATTAAGTCTGGAATCTGTTGACAAGCAATAACAAAGTTACACATAAAACAATTTAAGCAAGAAATAAACAGTTGCACGCAGTGGAGATACCTGAAACAAGTCATGCAAAACATTTGCAAGACATTTTAGAGCCCGTCTGAATATGGAAAAAGAGGGTTCCAGGTGGAGAGGTTGTGGGGGCGGGGGTGGTGCCACCAGCAAAAAATTATTTTCTCTGATATTCATCCATCATTTGTTTGTTAGGATTTGGCCAGAAAGCAGAGCTTTTAGGGAACCTCAGCACCTAAAAATAGGTTCATATCGACACCACTATGGGGTGAAGATGGGGGTGAAGATGCAGGACTGAAATGCTTCTCGAAGACGCCTGAGATGGAATCATCCCAACCCCACCCTGAACTGGCCTGTTTATTTGTCCCCAGATTATTACATGCCCATTCCAGTATTCAATGGCTATTGTGCCTGAGCGTAGAGGGATCAGCCGGCTAAGCGCTCCAGCCCTGGTCTGGATGGGGACCCCTGTCAATTTCGGCTTCTTCCACATTCTGTGGTTTATACTTCGGAATCCTTTCCATCCGAAATATGTAGAGATTAGAGAATGTTGCCAAATTCTTATTAAAAAACCTAACCCCATTCACCCACCCCCAATTGTGCTACTAATAAAGATCCATTGCTCCCTCCCTAATTTATTGATTGATTATTGATTATATTTGCATTCCACCTTTTTTCCTTTCATGAAACTCAAGGTCACTCAATTCTCTTCCTCCTCCTCTCAGTCTTATCCTCAAAACAACAATCCTGAGAGGTAGGTTAGGCTGAAGTCTGTGATTGGCTGAAAGTCACCCATGGCCAAATGGGGACTAGAACCCAGATCACCTGAGGCCCAATCCTGCACTCTTAACCACTATACCACTATACCTGGTCTCACAAGTGCTGACTAAATATCAACTTATTGCTGAACATCTTGCTACTTGTCATGGTTCCTCACCCAATGGCCACCTGTCTTGCTGTTGCCTATGAATCCATATTCCACACCATATTTTAGACTGACCCAGCTGTTCAACAAGCTACTGCCTCTCTCTCACTGGTAGATGTGATGGTATTTTGAAAAGTTATCACTACAGAACAGTTATCAGAGTTGTGAATATGTGATTTCCAGGCCCAGAAACAGAAATAACAGCTGTTTGCTTGCATGCCTACATTTTCTCCCTTTTCCTTGGTTCACTACATTAGGGGTGAACAGTTGCGTGAAAACCTGTGACTTGCTTAGTGTATGAAAACACCCATCTTGCAGCAGAGCCTGGACCAAAATACCCCAAAGCCCCACATTCATATTTATTGCTCTTCCATTGGGTTCCCTGCAGCATTCTGTGGGCACATTGATTTTTCAGGAAGAAGGAGTGTTATAATTTGCTCCTGCAATAGCATGCCAGACATAACAGAGTTTAGATTGATTGACCCTCCTTCGTGTATGACAGAAGAAAAAGAGAGAAATGTTGTTATTCTCAAGACTTCAGTGTTCTCTTAAGAGTTTCAGATTTGCAATTACTTGAAAATATATAGAGAACTATGGTAGAAACAAGAGAGAGAAGTTAGCCCCATCCTGTGAGACTATGAAATAAGGGAATGAGGTTTTAAAATACCATTTGCTTCAAGACTACTGAAAAAATGTAGGACTCTGATTCTGCTAAAGTTAGATCTGCAGCTTGGGTCTATGCATGTTTACCTGGAAGTGAGTCCCGCTGTATTCTGTTGGCATTACTCACAGATATTTCTTGATTTATTAGATTTAGATCCTGCCTTTTTTTTAAGAACTCAAAGTAGCTTACATCATTCTCCTCCTGTTCTCAATCTTACCTCCACAACAACAACCTTGTGAGGTAGGCTGGGCTGAGAGTCTGTGACTGGCCCAGAGTCACCTAGTTGGCTCCATGGTCGAGCAGGGACTAGAACCCAGAACCCCTGAGTGCCAGTCCTGAGCTTTTAACTACTGCACCACACTGGCTTTCTTATCACACCTGATTAAGTCAGCTCAGGACCGCAGCTTCCCATTGAAAGCAGCAGAATCAATAAAACAAGACAGAATCGACCCACAATCGCACATAATAGTGCCAGGCACACTAGAGCTCGATCACAACCAGAGATGTGCAATTGGAGAAGAAAGCAGCTCCAAAGGCAAGTTGCAGGTTTGGTTGCAAAATTGCCCGCCAGTTTGTGGATCTGCATTCTTGCAAATGCGCTTGTGCGTGGGGAGGGACTTTGGGCTTTTTGGGGCGGGGGGAACTCTGCAGACCCTTGGGTTCCCTCAGGTGTGCTCCAGTCTCCTTCATGCTCCTCTTAGCCTCATTTGTTCACCATTCTGGTGGCACTCAGCGGAGGAGTTCGCTTGTAGAAGGACTTGTGCAGGAAATCCCACATGTCTTAAAGTTGATATCTGTTTTAAGAATGTGTATCTGGGGTTACTGAGAGCAAAGCTGGGGGAGGGACAAACCAGAAAGCACTGGCTATTGGGTAGCATAAAACAAAATGAATAAACAAATACAAAAAACAAAAACCACAACTACGATCAGTCTGAAATATCCGGGATCACTAGTAATACTGACTAATGAAACATGCTGTAATTCTGTAAATTACAGTTTAAATATAGCTGTATAAATAGAGGAGAATTGCATTTAAGTAATGAATAATTACCTTGTTGAACATGACACAGATAACTATGTTCTAATTGCATTGGAAAATGTAATAAAATACCAATTCAGTTTCTTTCTGCAGAATTTGCTTTGAAATCTATTTCTGCCTGATGGTTGCTCTATTCAATTTTTTCTTCCGTTCATTTACTTGTCAGCTATTTTAAAAGGAAAAGCAGACATGATGGCATCTCAGTACTGGTAGGTCTGGAAGGATAATTAAGGACTAATTCACAGAATTCATTCTCTGGGTGTTTTCAGATGAGCCCTGTCACTGTGCTTCAAACACAGAATTTTACAAGAGGGGAGGGCTCAGCCACCACCATCGCCAATTCGTAATCTTCCAATGCAAAGGGAGAAAGGAAGAAAGGAATCTGTTAAGGAGATGATGAAGTGGCTTCACAAAGCCACCTGAACCATAGCTGTAGGTGATCTCCATCTGGAAGTATTTATTTATTTATTTATTTAAACGACATATATGCCGCCCCCTTCGCATGAGCCTCGGGGCAGCTTCCAATCATAAAAAAAAACAATGTATAAATACATAAAATACATAAAAATAGTAGAGACATCCTGGCAATTTAAAATCAATAAATAACATTAACAATTAAAATAATGTTTGAATAAAAAGGTCTTGGCCTGGCGCCGAAAAGCAAATAACGACGGTGCCAGGCAGACCTCTCCGGGGAGTGCGTTCCATAAGTTGGGCACCACCGCAGAGAAAATACCCAGAGCCTTGTGTCTGTCGCATGCCCATGGGCCATTTCTGAGACCCAAACAGACTTACTGAAAACCCCGTATAACGGTTTTTTCACCCATTATTTCTCTTGCCAACATGTGCAAGCAATTATCAGAGGCAAGGAGGTGTATTATGCACACCACTTGCAGATGATCAATGGCTCAGGGCTGGTTTCTCCATGAGATAGGCTAAATCCTCCACCTCAGGCTGCAGATGTGGTGGGGCGGTGAAATAAGAGAGTTTTGGCTACTGTGTGGTGAAGGAATAAATTGACCAAGAAATGGCAGCCTCCCCCACTGCTGGGAGAGCCGCTCACTGCTTACTTCCCTCCCTCTGGGGAGAGGGGCTGCAGCAAGTGCCCACGAGGGCCTGACCAGCCCACAGCACCCCACTCTGAGGAATGGTCCCTCCAGGTGAGGCCGGTGGGGCTGGCCAGCTCTCAGTGAGCCTGCCTGCGGGCTTGTTCTAGGGGTCCTCGCTTGGCCGTCACTTCCAGACACGGGGGACAACGGTTCCTTCTCTCTGGTCTCAGCTGGTGGAGTACCTCCTGCTGCTGCACTGTTCTTGCTGCAAAGGGGAACCAACACTATAAACCCTCGGCATATGGATTTGCGTATAAAAAGCATAAGGGGGCAAAGCAGAACAGTGCAGTATATGCAGGAGTCGGAGAATACTGAGTATCTGTTAGAGGAGAGAGAGCAACCAGTGGCAATGGAGTACCTTGGAGGAGGGAATGGCTGGCTGGCTGGCTGGCTGTTAGGAGGTGAGGGAGCACTGGAGCATTGTGGTGCAGCTCCCACTCCGGAAAGTAGGCTGGTGGTCTGAGATGAAAGGCAGGGGAGAGGAATACTCTCCCCAGTTACTTCTTCTATTATTCTCCTTGTCCTGCTTGTTAACGATGCATAGGGACGTGCAAGGAACTGGATACCAAGGTGAAAATGCAGTGGAAATTGTGGGAATTTGCAACAAGTGTGTATATTGCACACATGTCCTTAACATTTATTTTAATTGCACAAACCATGGTCCATCTTAAAGATAGCTGTCTCTGGTAAAAACCTGACTTGGGCCATGTTGTATCACTGCATCAGAAGTGGGCAGGAAGTCTGCGGAGCTCATGCAAACCAGCCTTCCCTGGGTCAGAACTTCCCTCAGGATGAAGAATCTACATCAGCAGAGCCCAGAAGCCAAAAACAATGAGGGGGTGGAGGTGGGTGGGTCGCCTGAGACTTGGTGAAATAGTTATATTTTTGAGACATTCCTCTGCTAGCATATGGTCCATTACGACAATGTGGATTTTGCTAATATAATGTAAGCAGGTGATAAAGCACCTGGTCAATGAGGCTCAGGTGTTCTAGAAGTTTATTTCACAAGATAGTAACAAGTAACTTAGAAGTCTCAAGTAGAAGACCTCAGCAAAAGCAGATCCAGAGCGAAACCCAACACAGAACCAGAACCAGAGCTGAACAGGATGAAGAACACAGAACATTCAGAAAAGTGTACATACGTAGGACTCGAACTCCATGCTTCAGGGCTTGCACACGGCCAGGTTCCATGGACATGCTGAGCATGGCTTGCTGCCCTCCGATGGTGCACACCTGGTTCTCTTGTGCAGCTTGCTTGAACATGATGATGAGCTGGTTGGCGATGACGGTGTTCAGGACCGAGATGACGACCATTGGGAAGACGAAGGAGATGAAAGCGTTGACCTGGACGGGGAAGGAAGATGAAGGCATCTTGTGAGCAGCCAATAGGAGGTGAGCGGTGAAAGTCGGCTTGGTTTTGAAGGTGCTGCAAGCACTGGCACTGGGAGTACATAACCGGCTATGTATCGGCGGTGCTCAGTGTGCATTGGTTTCGACAGGGCATGCAGCAGCAAGTGGAAGAAAGTATTGCTTTCCATGACTGATCAATTGGTTTCTCAGTGTTTCCTAAGATTTCTGTACTGAATCCAAAACTAATTATTCCCAGATTATAAAACATAAGACAAATGCAGTAAACAAACACTCACACCCAAAGAGTCAGCCCAAGAGTCAGTACACAGTGGGGTGAAAAGCCGCAATAAAAAGACGAATCAACAGGTCTGGGAAAGAAGAAATTCTTTGTCGGGTGCCTTCAGAGTCGGGAGCAAAGCACCCCTGAGCAGTTGCTGGTGCCCAGGACCTGCGCAGGGCCCACTATCATGTTCTCACCAGCTCTGGGCATCCAGGAGAGGCTGCATGGACTACTTCTCTCGGACATCAGCATCATGGTGGTGAGCGAACGTGTGACCAAGCTGCCTGCTGAAGATGGCGTGCTGCCGGTAAGTGAGACCGAAGGGTTGTATCTGCATGGGGAGGGGACACCTGCGGCCATTTCGCCAGCAGCTCCCTGGAGCCTTGAACCACAGCTTGGTCACTGTAATCACTTGGCAAAGCTCCGAAAGAGGCCACGGGCAGGCAGTGCATCATCCGGGCAAGGCTGCCCACCTCACCTGGAAGAGGGCAACCATCTCCCTGTACAAGCAAGTTTATGTTTTCATGGGAACTGGTGACCTGATCCCTACCAGGCAGTTTTAAGAGTTTTGGAACCAGCACAGAAAACCCTAAATGACTTGGAACCCAGAATGAGGAACAAGCGACTTCTCCCTTACCAACCTGCCTGGTACATGCAGTCATCAGATGGTTCTGTGTGGACCTCTTGGTGGCTCCATATGGACTTCTGTAGGCCATCTAGAAAATAGCTTTCAGTGCAGCAGCTCCGTTTCTGCTGAGCTCCCTGACTCTGGAGGTCAGGCAGACACCAACCTTACGTTGTTTCGGATACCTCCTAGGAACACCTGTATTTCAGGGGGCCTTCCTTGGTTGTCCAGCTACTTTTCCTATTGATATTCTGTTTTAATATGGTGTTTTATTCATGCTGTCTTTGAATTTTTGTTGTGTTTTAAATAGTTGCACACGACCTCAGTGGCTTTGCAGCAGATAAGATGGTATATAAATGTTAAAACTAATGGATAAATAAAATGAACTACAGCACACAAATACATAAATACAGAGTGGCAGCTGGTAGTAGTTAAACCATGAATGTGGGAAGGGACTCGACTGAACTTTTTCAAAAGTTGGTGCTCCTTTTCTTCCATTCACCAATGTTTGTGACTCTCATGCTAATGGAAGCAAGCCATTGATCTTGTTATCAGTGGAAGCAGCAGGGTGCCCTTTTATTTCTGTGGTGCAGGGAAAGATAATTTCTGATTCACTGTTCTAGCTTCATTCATCTTTTGCATTCTAATTATTATGCCTTGGGTTCTCCTTGAGCTTAGTTTTCTTCCACTCCTTCTGGTAAGCCGTCTTTTTTTTGCAAAAATGTTAATAATAGATCCCTGTAGCCCAGGATCCAATTAGCTGCTTGCCTCTGCTCCAGAGAATTAGACTGAATTGGACTGGCAAATTCAGGTAACAGAATTTTCCAAATCAAATACATATGCTTGTCAATAAACCGAAAGGGGATAGAATTATACTGGGTCTGAACCTAATAGAAGGCGCTACTAATGCAAACGTAAGATTTGTTTTGTTTTGGCTGGGTTTTTCTGTCTGAACTAGCATTTTAAACTGCATTTTATTTATTTATTTATTTATTTATTTATTTATTTATTTATTTTCTGATTTATATCCTGCCTTTTTCCTACAAAGGGCTCAAGGCAGCTTACATCATTCTCCTCCTTCATCTTATCCCCACAACAACAACCCTGTGAGGTAGGTTGGGCTGAGAGTCTGTGACTGGCCCAAAGTCACCCAGTGGGCTCCATGGCCGAGCAGGGACTAGAACCCGGATCGCCTGAGTCCCAGTCCCGTGCTCTTAACCACTGCACCATACTGGCATTGAGGCCAGTTTAAATATAATTCATATCCACCAAAGAAATTTCTCTCTCAATGGAAATCTTTTAATAAAGCACTGAGGGAGACCAAAAAAAAACAAAAAACAAAAAAACAAAACCCCAAACCCAATATAAAGCAGGTCTGGAGTGGTATATGGTCACCGCAGAAATATGACAGGATGGAAGCCTCACAATGAGGTACAGATTAATGGGCTTGTGACAGTTTAAAAATCTCTGATGCATTTATAATATTGGGTCTATTTGCTGCTCATACCTCAAACCCTTGCACTTGACTTGTTAGCTGGATCACTTCTTTATTTTATATTTTCCAAGGTACCAAGGCCAGACTATATGTCTTCCCCAAATGGCCTGTTGTCTATCATATTCAACTTTTCCAGTTCCAGCATAAGCAAATGCAATCTTGTTGGTTCTTGTTGGTCTGATCAGTTTATTCTTTTCTATATTCCGTCAAACCAGGAATCTGCAAAACCCATCCCTTCATTTGTATGGCTATTTTCACTTGTGTGGGGCAGGGCAGAGGGAGAGAAAGTAGCCCCCATTCCCTGGAGTTGCCCACCCCAATCTAAAACCCTTTGATCAAGCTCGCAGAGGCTGATGGGAGTTCCAAACATTTTCAGGGTACCAGGTCAAGGATGGCTGATACACTGATCCCAAGCAGCTTAGAAGAGAACTGGATTGTTCTTGCCTACAACATAAGAGCTGAGTGTACACACACACACACACACACCCCCCAAGCCCTTGATCTGCACTTTAGTCTATGCATGAAGTCATTGTCTTTGCTTCTGGCTGCTGATCCAACTGCTCCAAAACCTTCCCCCCTGCATTTGGTACTCTTACCTGCAAAAAAATAATCTGCGATTTTTAGACTGGACACTGGAACCTGCCTATGTATGATGTAACACATAGAAAAAGTTCCTTAGCATATCCCATCCCACATTCTCCAGGGCAAGCTCACATGACAGTGATGCCCCATGTCCTGGAAGCTCCGGCTCCCACTTTTCCCAAGTGGGAAGGAAAAGGCACTCTGTCCATGCTAAGAGGTCTGTCTGTCATTATCTGTTCCAGATCTCACACTGAGAACAGGTTCCATGATTCAAATCTGAGTAATATAAAACTCCAGGCAGAGTAGAAGATTGGACCCCTGAACCGCTGCATCTCAAGGCATGGGAAAGGAGTGAAGCAGGGTAGAAGTCTGGCAGTATGTTCACACAGCACCATTTTCTGGAGTGCTGACGTGCTTAGCTGGGCCTGTCATGGGAGGGATGCTGTGATGGTGGCCAGGAGCATGGAGGAAGTGTTGGCAGTCTTCAAGGTGTACTTCTATACCTGCTGATAACCCTCCCAAATACAAGTCCAATCACTGTACTGCATAAAGCATGCGATTAATAAGATATTACTAAGATAGTGTTGTGCAGTGGTTAGACTGCTGGACTGGGACTTGGGAAATCTGGATTCCCACCCCCACTCCACCATGAACCTCACAGGGTGACTTTGAGCCAGTCACTCACTCTCAGTCTAACCTACCTCACAGAGTTGTTATAGCGAGGATAAAATGGAGAGCAGGAGAAACTTGCAAGCTGCTCTGGGTTCTTTGCAAGAGGAATAAAAACAACAACCACTCCTGTTGCACTTGATGGGTTCTGTTGAGCTTCTGAGCCAATTTGTGGATGCGTGAAGCTGTCCTAGTTATCACAATAAATGCTGGTGCTCTTGTAGGTGTGTGGGCAGCCCTCCTTTGTGCAAGAGTGTTTACCCATGCAGAAGCCTGTGGATCAAGGCACTTGAAAATGTGACATCCGTAGTCCTCTGCCGGAAGGTGTCCTCCCTGCTCATCCCTCAATGCACCCCGCTCCCTGCATGGGGGCTACAGGCAGGCAGAAAGCATCAATTGAGGTTTTTCATTTCTTTGGCATCCACATGGTGGGGGGGGGATTTGGAGGGGAAAGAGCTGTGGGGTAGAGTTTTAACCCCCAACCTACCGTTTAACCCCTGATACAAATTGTGGTCTTGCAACTTATGCCCAAGTTAAAAACAAATTACGCACAGAGAAATGCTGCACTTTTTCATGTAGCGTGTTCAGCTCCATGTCTCCAGGGCTCTGTCTCACAAGACCTGGCATCTGTGTCTTGGTCATTGGGAGCTGGAGCAGGTACCGACAGGCTCTGAGCCCTTCCTCCTAAGCCTGGAGACAGTCATGGGCCATGGAGAAACAGCCCTAGATCAGCCCAGAAGTGACTCTACCAACTGTGGCAGAGTCTTTTCAGCAAGGTGAGATTGCAATCAGTCCTGGGTGCCTCTGTGCTTTGGACAGATTGCCTTTGCAGCCACAGCAGTCTGAAATGTTTAGCAGAAGTGCACAGCAATAGATGGAGTTAATCCCTGCCAGGCTACTCACAGATGACAGAAGTGGAGAGTGCTAAATTCCGCCCTGGAAACAAGCCAGTAGTGCTTTCTATTTGCTGCCAGCAAGATGCAGCGAGGGGCTCACTCGCTCCCATGCTCCTATCAAGCTGGTGATCCCAGGAGCTAAAAAGCAATCTGGTTGTCTTCCCATGAACCATTGTGGGATGCGATTATTTCCCCAGCACCAAAGCAATTCTTAGACCTTATGAAATGACTGACCAGTGAAATTTCATTCTGTTCCCCTTCTGATCCAAGTTAGGCCTCAGCTCCCAGGTAGGATAAGAGGACAGCTTTTAACTTTGGGATGGAAAAGCGGCCACCACTTTTCCTTCCACCCTAAGATACACAGCGGACTAATTTTCTCCACCTAAGTGAGAATTACATTGCGTAGTTTAGTGGATCCCACTGCCCTAACTGCTTTTAATTGCAGTTATGTTCAGGATCTCTCTTTTTCTGTTAAATTCATCATTTGATTTCTTTGACTTATATCAACAAATGGCCTTGAACGTTGCCAACAAAACCTTGAACCTGGTTCTGTAGCACATAGGCAAGTCACAGCTACCGAGAGCAACTAAGTGGTTGCCCTTGCTGGAAAAAGAGGCTACACTATTTTGGTAAAGCAGCATTTTTCTGGTTAATATAGGTATTCATAGCTGATGACAAAATATAGTCATTTATCTTGTCTCTGCATTCATGGATGTGTCATCCGTTGTATCAAAACAGGAGCAGCATGCAGTCCGAAGGTTAATTATGTTCCAATCTCCCTGTTAATCAGGACCATGCAAATTAGGTCAGAACACATTAAAATTCAAGTCAAATGAGACTGCTCTCTAGTCCAACTGAAGGTACCTTGAGGAGGGGGTCCCAGAGGCACTTAACAATTGCTTTCCCCTGTTAAATCACTTCGCAACCATGCATGCCGTTTACACAGTTCCACTGGAACGTGGAGGGGAATTGCCTCATGTTTAGCATCAACATGCTGGATTTTTAAAGGCATCAGGTCAGGACTGTGACATGGGGGAAAGGGGCTGTAACACTTTTCAGCAATCATAGCTCCAATGGACCCCATGGGCACAATTTTGCAATGTACAGATTTGTGCTTACATGTATTCTGTCAGCCAAAACGAACTATTAAAATATTATCAATGTTGATCAATGAAGTGGATTGACTGGTTGATAAGTGGCACGGGGGTATGAACTCTATCTGGTTTAGGAATTGCTGTAATGTAAGTATCCTGGTGCTGAGAAAAGAAAACTTGATTAAAAGTTTAAAATTATAAAGCTTGGGTACTTGAAAGCTGGAACATCTTATATGCCACTCAGTTGGAAATCTGTCAGTACCAGGTGCTTTCCCCATTTTCATGTTAGCTATTGTATTTGTAGCTCCATCCATCTGCAAAGGTGCTATTAAAGTCACCTTTGTAATATACCTAGGCAGGGAAAATTAACCTGAGGTGGGGGGAACATTAATATTGTACTCTGATATTTCAGAGCCACAACTAGATGATTCTGGATAAAATTTTATTTATTTATTCAGAAAATTTCTATGCCGCCCCATTCGCCGAAGCCTCGGGGCGGCTCACAACATAAATAACTTCAATTAAAATAATATAAATTAACAGTATAATTTAAAAATTGAAACATTGTATCTTCAGGATGAGTAAATGTCTCAGCACTATCTTCTTTACTCAGTGAAATAACTTTACGATGTTTTCGTTGTCGATGGCGATTTGTTAATATCTTGCTGGGCTGTTTGCTACTTTCCTTGCCTGTTTGTTTTAAACAAGTACGTTCTATTTGCTGTGATTTTTTAAATGCAGCTCATATTCAACAAGCTGCACCTCTTAATAAAGCTGTGCATTTGGAGAGGTAGGAAACTTATGTATACGAGTTTTCAATCTATCACTTAGAGCCATGTGCCTCTCTTTAAATTTCTCCTTAAGAGCAGCATGAGCAACAATCTGCCCACAGATGAAAGATTTAGGAGTAGGTTGTAGCCTCACTAATTCTAAAATATTCCTTCAGCTCAGCAAAAATTTTATTTTTAAAAGACTCATTGTTTAACAAGGGGACTTTAAAGCTCCAAGGACCAGCATATCTTGGGCTATTTATAAGTCGTCGGACCAGAACAGCTGTCCGCATACAAAAATACAACTTTCCCTAGCCTACATATTTTGCATGCAATGTTTGAGCTGAGATCTCATCACAAAAGCGGCAGAAGTGTGCGGTCTAAAGCATAATTGCATTCTGATCTGCCTGTTAATCGAGATCATGCAAATTAGGTCAGTTCACAATAAAATTCAGGTCAAAGGCGACTCTTCTTCATCCCAGCTGGAGGAATGGTGAGAAGAGGGTCTACGAGGTGCTTAACAATAGCCCCCTTTTCTGGTCAAATCTCTCCCTGCTTCACCCCGTGCTTGGAGTTTGCATACATCTCTAGACTTCCTTTGGAGTGTGGAGATCAGTTGTGACATGGTTAGCACTAGCATGCCAGACTTTTTAAAAAGCCATCAGATCATGTCTGTAACATGGGGCAGAAGGGCTACAGCCCTTTATTTGTTTTATTTTATTTATTTAAAACTTTTCTACGCCATCCCCTACTGAGGTCTTGGGATGGTTTAACAATCGAACAAAATAAGATAAAACCCAGCATCGTAAACAATTCCAACTGACTATAAAACCCCAATTAAAACAATCAGATCTTAAAACATTGGGAAAATAAAAAAGTTTCCAGCTGTCATGGTTCTACTTGACCCTGTGTGTGTGTGTGTGTGTGTGAGAGAGAGGGAGAGGGAGAGGGAGAGGGAGAGGGAGAGGGAGGGAGAGATCACTTATGGAGCAGTGGGAATTCCAGCTGAATTGGAGAATATTTAAAGGAGAAGCACCGACTCTCATTCCCACTGCCCCAACCCAGCCTCCCAAGCCAGCCTTCTAGGGTTTCTCCAAATCTGCACACCTCCTTTTCCCTGACCAGCATTGTCTGGTGGCATTCTGACTTTTGTGCTGTTTGTTTTCCTTTTCCTACAAGTTTGAGCCTACTGTGTGCTGGCATTTTTGGTAGTTCTAATAAGTTTTGTGCAGCTCCTTTTGACTTGCGTATCATAGGATGTGGTCCCCCAAAGCTTCTTCAAGACTGAATTCAAGGATGACAATGCTTCCTTGGATTGAAACTTCTCTGCTCCATTAGATTGGGAAAATTTCCAATGGGGAGAGGATCAATTACCCCTTTTCCTTCATTGGGCATTCAAAATCCACCTCCCAAAGTTGCTTTTTGTTAAAACCGAAGCAGACCAGACCGTGGGGTTTTGCTATTCATAGTAGGGAATAATGTAAAATTTGCTCCTAATCTTGCAACAGATCTTCTGTGTTCTAACTTAACATCCACATTGACCCTCTGGATGTTAAACCTCTTTTCCGTCTAAATCCTTCCTCCTTTTTAAAACTATGAGCTGAACTTCAGAGCACTTCACAAGTTTGCTAAATTATTACACTTCTTCATCAGAGTGAGTTGTCTGGAAGAGAATATTAATATTTGACTTTGGTGAAGGTCATCTGGAGTGGAACCACCAAGAAACTCTAAGATAAACTCCACCACTATATCCCCAGTTTTTAAAACTTACTATCTTCAAATTTGCTTCTGATCTTTATTTGTATTTATTGTATGTATTTACAACATTTGTATACCACTCCCGGTTTAAACAGATGATGGAGCGGTGAACAGGAGAAGATAAAGAAGAAGAAAAGCACAGCTTCTCCAATGACCACAGAGACTGGACAGCTTGGTAAGGAAGAGGACACTCCCTGAAATACCTTGATCCCAGGTTGTTGGGGGCTTTCTACGCTGGTACCTTAAACCTGACCTGGTCGTGTATAGGCAGCAGCTCAGTTCCCTCAGTAAAGGAACTGCATGTTGCAAAGAGGCATCTCCTGGGAACATTCTGCATTCTGCTCCAGCTTCCAGGCCAGTTCTAAAGATGCACAGAACACATTGCAGCAACACAGTCCTGAGGATCCTGGCACCTGCCTCATTCCTCTTCTACCCTAGGAGAACCTGTGGCTGGTAAAAGGCACCCTAAGCTGTCGTGTTCACTTGGGCCATCCATCCATCCATCCATTGACTGAGGTTCTCTGGGCAGCTTACAATGGATCAAGGAATACAATGGAATCTGGGCTACAAAGCCAGTATTTCAAATGCACAGAACAAGCAATGGACCCATGCTCACCCCTGAGGTTCCATCCTGCCAGGATGCAGCTCCAGTTAATTGGCCCTTGTCCAGCCCACCGATGAGCCCAGGCACTGGTCCTGTGACTCACTCAATACAGATGTCACAGCAAGATAGACCTGTGTATCACCAGCAGTGGCATCTGGCTCTAAATCTTCTAATGACCACCCCCAGGGGCTTCGCACAGACGTTGAAGAACACTGGGGACAAGCGGGTATCCAGTAAAACCCATAGCTAAGCTGCTCAGGAGCTGAGGAATGGGCACTCTGAAATCAGCCTCACAGGTAAGACAAGACGGTGCCTCCAACAGCTAACCCATTGCCAACACAGAAAGGGCTCCTCCCCACCATAAGCCCTATTGCTGAAGGAGGGTACACACAGCTAAAGAGAAAGGTGTCTACAAGAAGGCATCCATGCAGGCGCCTTCGCCCAGATAGTTTCAGGGCTTCAAATGAGCACTCGAAAATTGGCTTGTAAAGTAATTATGTTGCTCTGCAAAGCACTAAGCATAAGTTTAGTGAGTGTTTTTTAAAAGCGGCATTTTATGAATGTGATCGCAATCTCAGGGTGACGGTAACAACCGTGATGATTGCATAAGTGAGCTTCATGTGCATAATGAGCTGCAGCTTATCTTCAGTGGTGTAAACGGGACCAGTTCATTTCTTCAGGGAAATTCTCACACTTCTGCGTGCCATTCGCCACAACTTTAGATGCATCTCCTTCCACCTTTATGCGATTGATGTTCATTTGAGCAAAATGTGACTCCCCCAGTCCAACCAGCCATAGAATAGAATCTTGATGCGTTCATAAGTATAATTGCCTTTAGCTGTTCTTGGTGCAATGTTTTCCTGTGATGCACACATGCTCCTGTGCATTTCTCAAACACTGATCAAAACGATACTTCACACAACCATTCATACAATCACTTAACCATGGCTTCTTTGCATGGTGTTATCTATCAATGCACTTGCAAACAACGTTGATGCAAAGGAGAAATAAATAATGACATGAACTGAAGAATCTGAACATTGTGGGAAACTCTGCACAGGTACAACTTGTTGCAATTTAGATTAAAGCTTGTTTTTTCCTATTGTGTTTGGAAAAAAATGTCAAGAGAGCAGTTTGGAAAACTTGGCCACTAGCAAACTATTTCTTAATTAAATGGCCATTTATTTGACACCCTGAGTAATCCAGGTACATGAATAAACTCTGTGAATGCATTGGCACGCAGAGTGCAAAGTCAACCCTCATAAAAGGCATTGGTCAGAGATGCCAGTGGACTTGAAAGCAAAAAACGGAGAGGCGGTTTGAGCTGAAGCAGGGTGTTTGGTATGAATTGTATACCTCAGGTGCAACTCAGCTTGAAGGTACCTGATTGCAGTAAAGCTCAAGAGCAAACATCTTCTCAAAACAAGACATTATTCCCCTTTCTCGTTAAAGTGGAGGGCACCGGAGAGCACAAAATGATCTTTCATTTATTTCCCACAAATGCCAAGAAGGGTCTTTTGAGACCAGTGTCATGGTTCACCATCATGCATGATGCAATAGCAGATCTGGGGCAGAACTCTGCATTAAGCACACACACACATTCGGAAGCAATGCCTTTCTCTCTTTTGCTTCCCTACATCCAGACAATGTTTGAGAAAAGAAATTCAGGGCATTTTAGAGAAAATAAGAACCAATATGGAACTTCTAAAGAACATATTTTGTATTGACCTTGGGGGTATCTTCACTAGCAGCTGTAGCTCTGAGTTATGGGCACACCTCTTGGCAATCCATGTAGGGAAAGTGAATTACAAAGATGGCTGGCAAGAAAGTGAGCAATTGCAAAGCAAGAATGCAAAAGCTGGTGATGGTGTAATGATAATTAAGCAGCGTGACCAGCATATACTGTAAGTAAGTATAATTAGACTCATGCATACATATGGAATCTATAGGATAGAACTTAGGGGCACGGCCAGAGAAACGGCAACGCTGCACCAAAAAAGAGGAGACGTTCGCACATGCTCACTTACAAGCAAAAATGCACCACTAGAATGATTTTTGGTAGAAATGCCACACGTCTCGACGTGGTGGGGAAGCATGTGTCCAGATGTTAAAATTTAATTTTGTGTTGTGAGCCGCCCCGAGGCTTCGGCGAATGGGGCGGCATAGAAATGTTTTAATAAATAAAATAAATGTTCTCTGTGCCTACTGTTCAGCTGGCCATCCAGGTGCTGCTCAGCATGCTGGACACCCCAAGGCCTCAGCTGCTCCCTCTTCCATGGGTGCAAAGGGGACACGGAAGTCCTGGACTGCTCTTGCCCCTCTGCTAGTGAAGGGACTGGTCTGCCATGCAGGATAGTGAAGGGACTTGCTCTGGGAAGCACTCCAGAGCTGGGGATGGATGGGCGAGATAGACAAGGGCAGGGAGCGACGGTTGCAACAACCACGTTAAAATATTGACCCTAGTGGCAAGGGAGGGCAGTGTTTGGGCGGCAAAATTTTTTGGGATAGCACACTGGCCAACACAACACAACACAACACACTATTCGTACTTGAACAGCTAGAAGAAGTGCAGTGTCATTGGCAGGGTAAGACTTTGGGGCAGACAGCCAGATCCCACTCAGCAAAATGTGCAAGGGGAACTCCAAACACATGGGTGGGTTACCACATTTTTAATCTATGTGAAATAATGCCTATCACCATCTAAAGAAGGAGGAGGTCCCTGGAAGACCATTAATGCCACAGTCTAAAATGATGTAACTGAAGATTTCCTACAGAGGTTCTTTGCCTTGGGACCCCAGGAATCCCATTTCCTACTCCCTGCCCACTGTCCTGATGGTGTTTGTTAGTCTGGGGAGTAAAGCTGAGATTGCCTCCATGCAAACCGTGGTCTTTTCCCCCACCATCACTTCCTCTGCCCTGTTTCTCAAGCCTGGACAGAGCTTTAGTCAGTCTTCCCTAACCAGGTGCACTCCCATGGACTACAACTCCCAGCATCCCCAGCCAGCATGGCCAATGGAATGATGGGAGTCATAGTCCAAGCCCATCAGGAGGGCATCAGACTGGGATGCCCAGACACACCTTCCTCTCCCATGCAGTCAGGTTAGCCATGCCCTTGAAAGTCACGTGTGGCCTCTTTAACCAGGACTATCTTTATTTTCCTGGGCTCCAAGATCACCGCAGATGGGGACTGCAGCCAAGAAATTAAAAGACGCTTGCTCCTGGGGAGGAAAGCTATGGCAAATCTAGACAGCATACTAAAAAGCAGAGACATCACCCTGCCAACAAAAGTGCGTATAGTCAAGGCTGCGGTTTTCCCAGTTGCAATGTATGGCTGTGAAAGTTGGACCATAAGGAAGGCTGAGCGCAAAAGGATTGAGGCCTTTGAATTGTGGTGCTGGAGGAGACTCCTGCGAGTCCCTTGGACCGCAAGGCGATCAAACCGGTCAGTCCTAAAGGAGATCAACCCTGACTGCTCTCTAGAAGGCCAGATCCTGAAGATGAAACTCAAATACTTTGGCCACCTCATGAGAAGGAAGGACTCCCTGGAGAAGAGCCTGATGCTGGGAACAATAAATGGCAAAAGAAGGAGGGGATGGCAGAGAATGAGGTGGCTGGATGGAGCAGTCGGTGTGAGCTTAAGTGGACTCTGGGGGATGGTGGAGGACAGGAAAGCCTGGAGGAATGCTGTCCATGGGGTAGCGATGGGTCAGACATGACTTTGCAACTAACAACAACAATCTTTTGGGAACGGCTGGGAGACATTTTTCAGAGTCCATCTCACTCTGGCAATAAGTCAGGCCAGGGAAGTAGGAGACCGACACATTTTAGAAGCTCGTGCACAAGGCTGTCAGGAGAAAGAAGACACTATCTTGGGCAATAAGTCAGTGAAGATACTGTAGTCCTCGTCTAATGAAAGATCCACAGGGTGGTGTTTGGTCATCTCGTTGAAGTCAATTAAATGGAGATTCTCAAGAACAGTTGCAGCTTCTAATTCTCAAGAACAGTTGCAGCTTCAAACAGTTGCTGACCCAGGTGTCAGCATTTGCAACTGACACCTGAGTATCTTCTACTTCTGAGAAATGGACTAGGGAACTTCTACAGTAGCTGAAACATTTCCTTTTGAAGCTGCCTGCTGCCGATGCCCCAGACCTTACAGGACGACTCCTGGTTCTCGTATCATGCGAGAAGGAAATCAGTGCTTCCCTATCTGCTTTTTCCATATTGTGCATAGTTTGTGCTTACTAAATTTTGATATGGATTTACCAAAATTCATAAAGCAATCACTAGGCATAAGCAAAGAACCTGAGTTTTTTTTGTAATAAAAATTAAATATGGAAGACATCAAAACTTACTGTTTTCTCTTTCCTTAATGAGCCCCAACCATCAGGCAAAACATCACAACGTTGTGTTTTACCTGTTTCCTGCCTCTCTGGAAAACGCGTGCAAAAGCAGAGCTGTGATTCAAAGTTGGAATGTAGAGCAGTGCCCTATATATGCTGTTTCATTCTGTTCAATGGAATTATCAAAGTACAAAGAAATGGATGCATTTACAAGCCAAATGCCCATGAGCTGAATTAAACCAACCACCTCACTCTGCCTGGCCAATATTCATGTCAAACAGTCTGTTATGAATTATAGAGGTGACCTTTAAAATGGTACACAGCAGAATCGTAACGGTTGGAAGAAGAATCGCAATGCCATAAACCCGTGGGATCTGCTGGAAACTATCGCGATGTAGAGTGTTCCTGTCCCGTGCCCCTGTTCCAGGATACTCCCTTCCATTCTGCACTCCACCAGATTTCCATTTCCAGCCAGCCTTCAGTCAGCGTCCCATGGCATAGACACCGTTTGGAGATGATCTTTCCCCCAAGGAACAGCTGATTTGTATGGAATAGAATATACGAACTTATAGGAGTAGCTGCACATTCAGAAATACTGATTATACTTTAAATAGAAAAACAGGGTATCTCAGTGTGGAAGCCTGCTGAGCAAAGGCTGCTGATTTCCGAGGACATCTCCATCTCCATATCGCCTTTGGACTGAATAGCCCTTCCCAGAGGGGACAGTCCTCGGACATCCCTTCAAATAGAGGACTGCCTCTGTAAGAGAGGACACATGGCCACCCTACAGCCAGCCAAGTCTCATGAGACATATCTAAGTCTTGCAATGCTTTCCAACAGATTTGATAAAATCCCGCACAACTTGGGGTAGTTTCTCCGATGCCACCAATGGCTGCAAGTGGCAGGGAAGATGTTGCTCCTGGTGGCAGTGACAAGCCCTGGCAAAAAATACCTGGGAGAGCACAGACAATGTAACTAAATTACATGGTCCAGCATGCCATTAGAGAGACCTGCACAAGTTGCGTCCTTCCACTGAGACCCTTAAGCCTAATTGGTTTGTTCTCCTACAGCAAAAGGGAATCCATGGTTTCATTTCATGGCAAGTTCCCCCGGCCTCATCGTTTACTTAGTCTCAGTGGCAGCACAGACCATTAAGGAAACAGATTTGGCAATTAGGCGGCAAACATTCTCTTACTATGGGAAGCTCTCTTTTGTTCAGGTGGCTGTAATTCAGAAGCAACTAATCTCATACTGAAATCATTTGGGATTTCATTGAAAAGTTCATTTAATTAACTTCAAGCAGTTTGATTCTCTGAATCACAAGAGAAGTTGATTAAATTAGTTCGATGCATTTGAAACCAGAAGTTTCCAGAGAAAGCCACCTTCTCTAAAGCATGGTTTCTGTCTTTGCATACTGTATGAAGCACATTTGCATGCATCGCTTCCCAGTGGAAAATCCTAAAACCGTTCAACAGATTTGCAGAAAAGCTGCCCCTTGTTATCTGTCCTGTCTCTGCAACTCAATCCAATTCCTCTGACGCTCATAGTTACTCAGATTTGATCTCTAATGTCTCCTCTTTTCCTTTAACTTTCAGCTAATTAGCCCAAAGCTGCCCATTCTTTTCATGTCTGCACAGCAGTTCAACCAGTGGCATACAGATGGGGAGTGACACCTTGGCCTGCCCAATACCATTGTGACATCACAGCAGGTTACAGAAGATTAGTCAATCAAAGGGCTGTGAACATGCTCAGAATCAATATTATGGCCTCCAGGTGGTGTCTGAGGGGCCATAGGATATGTCAGATTCTGTGATCTGAGGTTGGAAACAGTGCTCCAACCCTGGAAGGGGGAATCTGAGTTCCACCCCAAAGAACATCTCAGGTGTTTACAGAGTCATTCCTTGTTGTTTATTTTAGCTGTTTAAAACTTTTTTAATTTTTTTCTGATTTTATGATATTTTTGTGGCATTTTATCATCTGTTTTACAGATTGTTGTAAACTGCCCAGAGAGCTTTAGCTGTGGGGTGATATAGAAATGAAATAAATAACAAAAAGATGATGATGAGGATGATGATGACGATCTGAGGAATCCTGAAAGCTTTTCAGGCTCTTCCTCCCTCTTTGAAGCACTCCAGATCACCTTAACTCTAAAAAAGCCCATCTAGTGAAACATGCAGGTAGGAAAGACAAGGGAGCCAAGGAGAGCCTTCTCTGACCTTCCTGTCCTGCATAGCTCAAATTACGCAGGTACGAAAAGCTCCCCCTAAGTTGCTCCGTGTCAGAGCTGGTACACAGGATATGACCATCCAATTAGTGCCAAAGACTCATAAAAGCATATTTGCCATGTAACAACAGCCTTGAATGTTTTTGCATACATTCTATTTGCGATATGACAGGTCCTAGATCCAGCCTGAAACTCAGAGTATCAAGGAGCCTATGAAGTGTGCATGAATTACAAGCAGAATAGCAAGAACGTTCTTGTTGGATCTGATGAAGAAGAGAACATCTAGTAGGATTCACCTGTCCTTACCTTGGGAGATGGAGAGATGGGTGAGAGAGACCAATCAGTGGGCAAGTGACATAGGACAACCCGAGGAGGATCAAATATGCAGGAAAACTTCAGAAATTGGGTGCTTATTCATAATTGTCACTTTCTTTAGGGAAGGATAAGGATGGGTTGCTGGAGGAGACTCCTGCGAGTCCCTTGGACTGCAAGGACATCAAACCAGTCAGTCCTAGAGGAGATCGACCCTGACTGCTCTTTAGAAGGCCAGATACTGATGATGAAGCTCAAATACTTTGGCCACCTAATAAGAAGGAAGGACTCAGTGGAGAAGAGCCTAATGCTGGGAACAACTGAGGGCAAAAGAAGAAGGGACAGCAGAGGATGGAGTCTAGATGGAGTCATGGAAGCAGTCGGCATGAGCTTATGTGGGCTCCGGGAGATGGTGGAGGACAGGAAGGCCTGGATGAATGTTGTCCATGGGATCGTGATGGGTCGGACATGACTTTGCAACTAGCAACAACAAGTATGGGTAAAGGGACAGTTCCATGCTACTTCAGTAGAAAAACAACCTATGATTTCCAGATGCCCCAGCCAACATAGAATTGCACTTCAAGTCTGTTCATTTTCATTTCTATTTTTTCCAATTCTCAGTTCATCCCACACTGCAAGTTTTCTAAAGAAGGTTGCATGAAAAACCATAAGCATTTTTCTTAAGGTATGCATTTCATATGCCTCTCTTCTTAACATACACATTTTTGCAAGCAATTTTGCAATGCATTGCATTTTTGAACATTATTTCCGCTAATGCCTTCATTTGTATGTATTTCTTACAGAGGACTCTATTGCAAAACAGGGAAAATATGAATTTTGTGGGAAACTGAGTTCTGGTATACATACTGGTTCAGGAGTGTGAAATTAGCTAAGTTTGCATTAAAGTGGGAATTGAATGAATTTCAAGATCTCTTAGAGGCACCGGTTTCCTTCTCTCCATGCTCCCTGAAATTCCTTCTGAAGTCCTTCTTCAGGGTTGCTCTTATGACCTTGGAGTAGCGACCAGACTGGTTTGTTTTATGCAGGCTGGAAGGAGGGCAAGGAAGACGCAGGATCTAAACATGGATCCCCAGCTGTAAGGTAGGAGTGATTTTCCAATCTTGTAGCTGGGATTCCAAAAATGACAAGCTGTGGCCGTGGAACTGTGCTGCTCGTGGATTGCTAACTGGTCAATCCATCCAAAAGGCCAAGACTTTAATCCACCTCAAAGTTAAGAACATGCCAGTTCTCACAGTGCTCCACCTGTGTTTAAACCTGGCTGGATCTGGCATATATAAATCCATTGCAAGAAATAGTCCACACATGTGAAGACAAACATGATGTTTGGTGTCCTCAAATACGCATTTTTTTTCTGGGTTGAACTTGTACTGCGAGTTTTTTGTTTTCATATTGGTATAGTTTCAGATTTAATCAGAAAAACCTTTCATTTCTTCATATTTCCTCTAATAATTGACACATCTCCTGTCATCGTAATAGGACTTGTTCAAAAACAGACATTTATTTCCATCTAAAACAACACAATTAAAGTGCCTATTATTGATACTACTGTGAGCATCATTATTCACAGGTCTTCACTAGGCTGTTTATACATGCGTAATGTATCTATTCAAACTGATTGCATAGACTGAGATGTATTTTAGTCTTGCTTAATTGGTGTTTGTTTGTTTGTTTGTTTAGCTTGAGTTTTTTGTTAATTGAAAAAGGAAACAGTACTCCTTTGCTGTTAAACCATGACGCTATTGCAAGATATGACTCAGAATGTGATTGGAGCCCTTCCACAACCACAGTAGGGAGGGTGTTGGCATAGTCTGTGTGAAGCACTGGATCACGGATTACACAAAGCTGGCTAAATGTTCCCTCATCTAGTGGCCACTGTGAGCATGCATGTACCCGTCTTGAATATTTGAATGCTCTTTTAGAAAGGAAGCAAACCTATTCTTGGAGATCAGGAGCTGGTCAGTAACTCCCTTTCACTCCAGTTCCTCAGCCCTGTCGACCCAGTCCGAGATGGAGCCACCGAACCTCGGTGTTGCTTGTCTCATGAACATTTGCTTTAATGTATTGAGTAATTTTCTGAGCAATCCAATAGGGCTCTAGTCCATAGGACAGATTGCACTGGTGTTGGATTGCTCCAAGAATGAATTGTCATGAAGACAAGAACCAGCTGGACAGCAGCGTGGTGTTGGTGGTGTTGGTGTTGGGGTGCTCTCGTCTTGCACTCCTCCTCTCTCTCTGTAAATATATATAAATACATATAAATGTTCTTGATGTTCCTCTGTACTTATCTGGACTACATACCTGGCTGTGCTTGAGGGTTGGAATGGGGAAGTTTGTGGATTCATCTTTTCCAGACACTGGCATACTTTCTTCCAATGCTGTCCGTCCTCATTAAATGTGAGGAACTATCCCTGCTTGGTTACCCCCTCCCCCTACAACCCCCCTCCCCATGTCCATTGTATCCTATGGCTTCTCAGGGACCAGTGGATCTCTTTGTTAAGACATTTTCTTGCTTTGCTTTGCTTTTCCAATTTTATATACTGTCACAATAGCCTCATGGCTCTCTGGATGGTTTACACAATAAAACCTTAGCAAACATAAGTCTATATAAATAAAACAGTTAAAACGTCAGCACAGATAAATAGTAAAATGAAATAACATCCCCCTCACAACAGGAGCACCAGGTAATAATTAACATAACAGATTGGAACAAATCTTAAAAATCACAATTAAAAGTACCAAATTTATTAATTAAAATACCAACAGAGTTAAAAAAATAAACCTAAAACAACCAACAATTAAAATGCTCTGTAAATAAAAATGTCTTGATCTGGTGTTGCAATGAATATAAGGAAGGCACTTGGTGGACATCTCTGGGGGGCTGGTTCCATAAGTGGGCACCAGGTCTAAGAAGGCCCTACCCAGGGTAGCCGTCCTCCTAGCATCCTGTAAAGGCAGCTCCCGAAGCAGGACCTCCGATGACAGGAACACAGAAACAGAGTGAGTGAGAAGGGCATCCTGGGCTGTCTAGTCTGACCCCGAGCTCCAGCTGGCTCCACTCAGGTAATCTCCAACATGTGGTTGTCCAGCCTATTCTTGAACACCCTCACTGAGGGGAACTCAACCACCTCTCTTGGAAGCCCACTCCACACCCTCGGGGTCCTAACCATCAGGAAGTACTTCCTGATATCCAACCTTAAGTCTGGTTCCTTGAGCTCTGCCCCATTGGAACATGTCCTGCCCCCCACTGCAGGGAAGAACAGGTCACAGCCGTCTTCCACATGACATCCCCTGTGAGTCACCTGCTCTTCAGTTGTGGCCACCACACCCACTTCGGTATGATCTGTAAATTTAGTCAGCAGACTGGATATCCCCTCCTTCAGGTCACTGATGAAAAGGTTGAACAGAATCATTCCCACAACTGAGTCCTGGGGGACTCCGCTCATCACTGGCTGCCATCCTGATGATTCTCCACTGATCTATCTAATCCATCAGATAGTGCATCGATCTATCCCAAAAGCTCAGCAACTTCTCGACCAGGATATCATGGGGCACTTTGTCAAAGGCCTTGCTGACATCCAGATCAACCACATCCACTGCATCCCCTCCATCTAGCCGCCTCAAGACCTTACCATAGAATTCCACAAGGTTCATCTAGCAGGATCTGTTTTTATGGAATCCGTGCGGTGTGGCTGCCAACCTCTCCTCCCTATCCAAGGTTTCTAGAGCACCTTGAAATAGGCCTGGAGTTGAATAGGCAACCAATGCAATTCATACAGGACTGGTGTTATATGCTTGGCATTACTAGTCTCCATCAGCAACCTAGCTACTCCATTTTGCACCAAATGAAGCTTCCAGACTATTTTCAGGAGCAGCCCCACATAAAGCGCATTACAGCAGTCAAGCTGAGAGTTTACCAAGGCATGGATTACTGTTGTTGTTGTTTACTTGTGGCATTTTTAATTATACACACACACACACATACACACACACACATTCTTACCCAGCTTTACCCTACAGGTGTACTGTATGGATGGAGAGTAATCAATTGATATTGGTTTTAACATTTCTTATAAATTACCAGGAAGTCTCATGATAGGCTTTTGTAAACCACAAATCAGTAAATCTTGCGATCAAGTCGAATGGGAATCCAGTGAGTAGCAAAGGTCTTTTCTATGAATTGCATTATGCGGCTAGCTAGTTGGTGATTTATCACAAGCTAATCACAGCTATCATGGGTGGAATTAAACGGAATATTGACAGAAAAGGCCACCATTTTCTGTTGTGGAGAAGTACTTGCATGCTGAAGAAGAACAACAGGTGATTATGGACCCAGAGCACCAACCCATCTCCCGCTGTTGATGAAATTTACAAACCGATCAAAGCACCAGGGCGTCAGCTTGACAAAATGCTGGCTGAGTTGTATAAATATGTACAGCTGCATCGATGGCCATTTCTCCTCATTTTTTCTTTGTGATTTGCAACTCCCTGCCTAAAATGCTCTCAGTCAATTCATTAAAAAATTCACCATGATGTATTGTGTGCAGTTTAATGTGGGCATTTTCACAGAGTGTAAGAGTTCACATCTTTAAAATGTCTTTGGATTTTTAACATCTTTAAAAAGTTTAAAGTCCACATCTTTAAAATGTCATTGGATATTGCGGATTCAGCTGCTCTGAAGCCTTTGCATGTCATGAGATCATATGCCAAGCAACTTGGTTGGACAATTTGTGTCTTTCAATTTCTCTCCATTTTTCCTTTTCTCATGTTAAGTTCAGTTCAACCTGAACATCGAGATTTTTAAACTCATATGCATTTCAGCGCATGTTTCTCCTGAAATTCCATGTTTTGCTTGCTGTTCTGCCTAATACACACATTTTTCCTACAATGCTGAACTTTGAAAAATCCCTTTCACCCAAATCTGCATTCATATATGTGCTCTCTCCTTATATACCTATTTTTATTTTATCAGACTCTACGGCAACACTGGGGGAAGTGCAAATTTTGACTAATAACTTAGTGTTGCTTCTTGAACTGGTTCCAAAGTTCAGAATAAGGTCACTATGGACTCTTTTATCCCACATCTTTATGCGCTCTTCCTTTTTTCTGGCCTAGCCAAATGCTGAAGCTGGGAAAAAAGCAACCATGGAAGAAAGCCACAGACCAGTTTGGTCTCCTGCCTTGATGGGACTCTGGAAACTTTGTTCTTCTCAACCCTGACACAAGAGGACCAGGGAAGGTGAAGGGCCTAGGTTACACAATGCGCATGGGGACACTCAGAATGGAGGGCATTATGCATTCTATGATACAGCACCAGAGCAGAATGTACTGCTGGATGCAGAATACAGCAACACAAGTATCCCAATTTCTTTGTTAAATGTCAAGCTTCCCATCTTCAAAGCTGCAGTGATAGCACTTGAAGTAAATATGCAAAGTCTAGAGGAATCATAGATGATTGGGGATCATAGAAGTTGGGTGAGGTATTGGAAAATAGTTAGTTGAAAACAAAGTGCCCAACTCTTGATTCTTCCCCAAGACTAGTACAAATTGGAACTAGGAAAAATCAAGGGAAAAAAGAGAACGTTTCCTAAATGGTCAGAGGCCACAGAATTCAGCTCTTCAGTGGCTGGATTTGGGTATTTATTGAGAGTCATTGCAGGGGCAAACCTGCTCAGCCATGTGGGAGCAGTCACTGACTCTCAGCCTAACCTACCTTGCAAATTTATTGGAACTCTAAAAAGGAGGTGGCTGAATATTGCTTTGCTTTCTTTGGAGGAAAGCCTGAACTAAATAATGCTTTTCTTCAGTGTGACAAACATCTTGCAGCCCTGTTCTTTACCATCCATGACTCAAGATTTCTCAAGCAAATTTAGCCATCATACCTAAATAAACACTTATTTTCCCTCTGCATACTATTATAAGACCTTGCAAGCAAATATGGCACTCACGAACAGCAAGCTTCTCTCAAGACTCTGTGGAATGCTAAACAGGACGTTGTGACCATGGTCTGAGGGACTGAAGAATGGGGTGCTCAAGTTTGCACAAATTCTCCAAACCAACTTGCACATGTAAAATTAGATGACCAAAATGGGACTGAACAAATGCATGGAACCGACACCACTGTTTCCATTGTGAGTTCAATAAAAGCAGGGTTAGGGTTAGGGTTAGGGTTAGGGTCTGCATCCCCCTAAGATAACTGGTTCTGTATGTCAGAGAAGTGAAGAGCCCAATGTGAAGTGGCTGGTTTTTGTGGCAGCCACACATTCAGCATAGCATCTTGCTGTGAATCTGTTTCCTTTCGCGTCTTTATAAGCAATCCGGTAGTCTGTCAATTCCTTCCAACCAGCCTGCAATGATGGCTGCGTTTGGCTTTAAATTATGCATGCATCTATGGAGTTTCCTCCTTTCAAAACCAGTTTGTATTGCAGCTTGGCCTCATTTTTGCCACGGGGCTGCTGCCCATCACAGATCACAATTAATTTTATTCCCCCACAGAACGGTGCTTGTTATTCTCCCGCTCAGTGTTTTAAATGCGCATGCCAGAGCCAGTGCTCCTGACATTTGGAAACTCCATGCCCAGCAACTGGGGCCCCGTTAACTATCTATTCTTCCTTCCCCCATAAAATACTTCTGTGCATCTCTGGGAAGACTGTGGGGTGGGGTGGGAAGGTGGGGGGAAGGAGAAGCTCAGCAGCTGGTGGTCCTTCTTGTCACAAACAGATCTCGCCTAACGTGGTTCCTGTCAAAACAAAGAAATGTATCTTCTGCTTGTTATTCTATTAGACATGACTGCTCTATTCAGGGCAATTGACACTTGCTCCCTCTTTCTCGAGAAATGGAATCCCAGAGGAAGGCACCGCTTCACACTGCAGGAAAGCGATGGCTGCACAGGTGAAGCACCGTCTCCCGTGGCCCTTCTGTGGCGCTTTTCTGGTGTTTTGCTGCTGGCATGGCCAATGTCAGTAAGGTATCTACTATGCATCGCCAAACCTGGGGATGCCAACTTGAATAATGTGTACATATTTGCCTATGCTAATTTCGAGATGGCCTTCTGCGGGAGGAAGACGTGTTTTACGGGAAGTAGGGCTCAGCTCTCTGAAGGTCCCTCCATCCAATATAGGGGAATTCTCCCTTTCTCTGAATCCCACGGCTCTTGCCACTAAACATGCCTCCTGACTCTGGGTAGCACTTTCAGTGGCTGCCCTGGAAGGAGGTGGTGGGGAAATCCCAATAGCACCTGTGCTGTTGATCTGGTGTGATTCTGGCTCCAACCCTATAGGTACAACTGCACACGAAGAAGTAATTACTGTAATTTAAATAGCAGCTCACCACATCTCACTGGTGAGGAAGTCTCACCAGGCAAGCTGTGTGCTTACCCAGTCTGGTGTCCCGCTGCTCAGTCTGATGAGCTGCTTCAAGGCCGCTTCTCTTTAAACCAAACCTAGACTGGGTGGGCCCCTGAATGCAGCATGAGAGCAGAGCCTGAGGCTCCGGGACCAGATCTGGGCCTTTGGGAGTCCTACTCTGTTCCTCTCGGGTTCCCTGGAAGGACACCTTTCCCACATCCACCTATCATTTGGGAACTTGCCAGAGTAGTTTCCCTGCCCTCCTGATGGCTTGAAACACTTCTCCTAAAGTGCTCAGAGCTGATATGCAGGTGGCGGGGAGGGTGTTGGCCTTGCCTATTTGCCTTTGTCCCCCCCCCCCCCCATCCCCCATGTGAATGCAGCCCTCAAGAGCTTCTTGGAAATGGGATTCAGTCCTGAGGTGAACAAGTTTCTGCATCTCTGAAACAGAGGGATGCCTTCAAATAGTGGCTTGGTCTCTGAAAGCTCTTCAAATCGAGGACTGTACTTGGTGAAGTGGGGCTCATGGCCACCCGAAGTGTCAGAAGACCCAGGCTACATGGGAGGAGCCTATATTCTCTCAGAAATGGGGGGGAAATTGGCATGCCACCCCCTTTTTAAATGCCATTTTGTTGCAGAGGAGGGGGCAGCAATGCAGTGCCTCCACGCCAGCTGAATGCCCCCGGAGGGAGGCAGCTCTGAAGTCCATTCTCTGTTTCCCCATTGCAAACTAGTGAGTCCTGTCCTTGCTTCCATGAGAAGGAGTCCATGTGCCTGAAGAACTGCACAAGACATCTCCATCAGAGGTGGTCCACAGGTGGCCCACCATGAAGCCTACCAGAGGTCCCAAGCCCTGAATCCTGCTTCTGTAAGCCCACTCTGCAGCTGCCCAGTTAGCCGGAAGATGGGGAGAATGGGATTCTGATGGCTGCTCAAGGGCCCTGGGAAGGGCCCTTCCCGCCATCCCAGCTGCAATCCGTCAGGCCGAACAGCTGAGTGGAGGGTTAGCTGGAGCATGATGGAGAATGGGAAGGACTCCACTCAGGGCAAGTCCTCTCTGGTCCTTCCTCCTTGCCTAAGCCGCATCCAGGCCTTCCCCCAAATGCCTGCTTGGTGGCTTGGGGGCAGCATGATGCGCTGGGAAGGAAGGTGTGCTGGGAAGGTCAGCAGCCACTCCCAGTGCCGGCCAGCTTCACCACACTGCCCATTGCTGCCAAATGTTTCCTAAAATACATGATACATCCATGATACATCCTGTTTCCTAATATACATGATACATACATTCTTCCTTGGTCTCCCCGTGGTGAACCCGAGGTTGCAAACTTGGCAGAGAAGGGACTTCTGTTTTGTAAACAGCTGCATATATGGATGAAATGGAAGGAGTACTGCAAAGCAGTCATCAGTAAGAGGTTTTGGGAAATCATTTCTGGGCGTTGAGGACGGCCCATGGCTAAACTGGCTGCCTCTTCGGCCCTGTTTGTTCAGCAACAGCCAGTCCTTTCGCAAGAGTGAGCAAGACCAGAAGCACAGTGCTTTTTGGAGGGAGAGGAAGCAGGGAGGGCTTGAGGAGGTCCAAGGATGCTTTCATGTATAAGGCTGTGTTTTTTTAAGTGCATGTGTTAATAGAATTCTGCGTTTATATAGGGATGGGTGAGTCTGTCAGTCCTAATTTCTTTCAGATCCTTATTTTTCAGAGCAGGAGACAACCATCCAAATGGGTGCCAGGAATGCTCTAAAGCCAGAGGATTGCAAGCATCCAATCATGCAAGGGAGTCAGCCAGTTTTGGCTGGCTCTGCTTGTAACTTTGCTTGTGAGGCAGAGGGACTGAGAAAAGGGGTGTAGAAGAATCCATTGGATTCCTTGGGCTCAGCTCCCCAGACTCCGGTCTGCTTTGTCACAACCCTACCTGAGGCCCTGGTGAATCCACCCACCGTTCACAGGGTGCTCACCATGAGTTGAAGCCCCTACATCACACACACACAAACAGCTCTTCCATGCTATCCCACAGACTTTGTTTGTGCCGCTGCTCCTGACACAGAAGGCTGTGCACATTTTGCTCCACAAGTGTTTGCGGACTTGCTCTCCGCTTGGGTCACTTTTGCAAGACTGGGCTGAGCACAAGAGGAAGTCTGCAAAAGCCAGAGCATAGAGTCCAGTGAGTTTTGTTCCAATCCTGGCTGGAATTCCTCCTCATGGAGCCTCATGGAGCTCAGGGTCTCAGAGAGCTGGCAAGGGTAAAGGGAGGCCACTTGAAATGTGGCACCCCAGCTCCAAACTCAACGTGCTTTTCCAAGACACAAACTAGGCCTCTGCATTTTCCTGTGGCCATTTAGGTAGCATGTGGTCACCACAGGAATGTGGCCAAAGGTTGGGACATCTAAACGTGAGATTTTCATTTTCAGTAGCTTGCATAAAAATTCATACCGATGCTTCTGTACATTTCCCCAGATAAATGCATTTCGGCATGCAATCTTGCCCAACAGCTACATTTTTTGCAAACTAATTTCCTCATGTGATGCGGTTTTGAGCATGATCTTTGCAAATATATGCATTTTTGTGTGCGCTTTCCCCCAAGGACCTATATATTTGTAACATTTTAACTTCAATTTTGTTTCAACAATTCCTTTGCAACATTAGCAGAATTTCTGATTTCAAAGAGGAACAGAGTTTTGGTTTCCTTAGTGTATCAAAGGTCTAAAACTAGGCCAGTTTGCAGACAGAACAAATTTCTCCCCATCCTTCATTTTGTTCCTAGCAGTAATGGCATTATTGAAAAATGTCACTTTTTTTCTTTCTAAAGCAAAGGGTTTTGTGTTGTTGACAGCACTCCTCGTGCAATTAAACCATTTGTGAGAACAGTCAGGTACATGAAGCATGTGGATGGGCTGTTAAAAGCATCTGCTTTGTTAACCATCATCAGTAGAGATAGAAATGCTCCATCAAAATGATGACATTTGGTGGGCAGGAAAGGAAGAAAGGAAAGGAGTGAGGGCAGTTCACCCTGAGGCAAGAAACCAGAAATCACAGGAAATAGACCTGGGAACACGGTCACCTCTTCACATGTGAACTTTGTTCCCACTTGATTTCTGCAGCCTGTGATTAAGGGTGCAATTCTGTGCAAGCTTTTCTCCGAGTACAGCGGTGGCTCTGGGTCCAGTGAGCAGAGCATTGCAAAAGCTTTCAACTTATTTATTTTTGCAGCTTCTTCTCCAGAGCATGGGCCTTCACATGTTCAGGACAGAAAAAGCAGTGATGTGCTATTTGCCACTCCCGATCTGGTGCACACGGCAAGTTTGGTTGGCTTCCCCGTGCATCACATCACCGTTGAAAAGCAGAGACTTTTGAAGTGCCTAATTTTGATCTTGAGGAAAGGCCCAGTAGTTCACTTGCTGAACTCCTGGATGAACGCAGATGGTAAGGTAAAGATTTCCTCATGACATTAAAGTCCAGTCATGTCTGATTCTAGTGGGCAGTGCTCATCTTCGTTTCCTAGCCGAGGGAGCCAGCGTTTGTCCGCAGACAGTCTCTGTGCTCATGTGGTCAGTGTGACGAAACATCGAGGTGCATGGAGTGCTGTTACCTTCCCACCAAAGTGGTACCTTTTCATCTACTTGCATTTGCATGCTTTCGAACTGCAAGGTTGGCAGGAGCTGGGACGGAGCAATAGGAACTCACCCCATTGTGCAGATTCGAACCGGTGACCTTTCAATCAACCAGCCCAGCAGCTCAGCAGTTTAAACCACTGCGTCACCTGGACAAATCCTTCAATGGCGTGTCTGTTTCATGTGGACTCCATCATATGTCCATTTTATCCAATCCCCATTCTGTCAGTTCTGTGAGTTATTTTTCTTTTAATCTAACACTCTACATGTATGTTTGCATTTCATTTAATACACAATTTTTCTCTTTTGGGATTCATCTCTCTATGGAGTTGGCTGTGGATGCAGAACATTTCTTATTGCCAATGAAATGTGTTTAGATTGGGAGATGGGGGCTAGAAGAAAGTTTAGGGAGGGAACCAGGAGTGGGAAGAAGTTAGGGGGCCAGAGAGCGACCGACATTGGTCATCGCCAGCTCATGGGCTGGCATCTCCTCATCTTGTTTTTAAATCAAATCAAAGTATATCAATCCAAAAGTTAAATAGCATTGGTGCAGGTGTGTTGCACATTGGCTTAATTGTACCACATGCCGGCATAATTCAAGTTCCACTTCTCCACATTTCTGATTAAAACATCCACTGCTCTCTTGTCATTTCACAACACTCATCCAGAAAAGCAAAGATGCAGGAATGGAAAATTGTTTATATATCTCACATCTGCACACCGAGGAGGTCGCAGCCTCGTCGGTGAATAAGTGTTTTATTTATGCAGATATACCCCGAGGTGCAATATTTTGTGAAGGCCTTACAGACTGGAGTCGGCTTGAGGCAGGCATTGCATTCTTAATGACAAACAGGAAAGCATGTTCCATGTGTTAATGGTGTATTTTTCTGTAAATAAATCAGAACTGATGTTCCCTGGGGCCATGTCAGGCATTCTGGCATCCTTAACAACTTTGTGTTACTTCTCAGCTTTCTGGTTCCTGCTCAGCACAGTCATTCCAAGAAAAAAGGGCTCGGCGTGGTAGCTTGAATCAAGGTTCCTCTCCCCAGCCCGAACCTTAAAGCCCATCACCGTTTTTGCAATCAGAACACAGAGCACATTCAATGCACTTGTATTGTTGGATTAACTTTGCAGGATTCATTCTGCTTTCAAACAGGAATGTGCACATACTTTGCAATGAGTCTCTCAGCCCCTTGGAGTGCCTCCTCCAAGGCAGGCTGGAGTGGGGGGGGGGGGTACCAACAGGGAAGAGGGCCTTCTTTGTGGTAGCCCCCAGAGTGGGAAATTATCTCTCCAATGATCTGCCTGCTGCTGACAATGACATTTTTACAGTGCTGGATTTAGACTAGGGATGTGTGAGAGGCTGGTATTCGCTGGGCTCGGCTTCCCAGATTCCAGTCTCCTTTGAGGTAGCCCTACATCTGAGTTCCTCGACTGGCATGGTGCTTGCCTGGAACACAACCCCACATTAATACTTTGCAAGTAGCTTTTGGCTTTGATGCAGAAGAAGGTTCTGAATGCACAGCCTTTGTTTTGCAGCTCTTTGCAGAGGACCCTTGGCTCAGCATGCTTTCCTAGGCAGGGCTAAGCCCAAGGAGAAGGCTGTGGATGCCAAGGGATGGATTCCATATAGTTTTTATGCACCCCTGGTCAAGGGCGTCCTCTTCTCCCAGGCATTTGCTGGCATGTTACGGGGTTTTAGTGTCAGTTGGTTTATCATGTCCTGGCATCTCATTGTACCTGTTCTTAGTCATTTAAATTGTTTTACTCTTTGTATGCTGAAGACTTTATATTGTAGTCTTGTATTTTTGTGAACTGCCCAGAGAGCTTTGACTCTCAGATAGTAGAATAACAACAGCAGCAACAGAAAAAACAAAAACTATGTTTTTACCTTCTTAGTTTTTAAAATATATCCTTCCACTCCAGATAAGTGTTATTGGAGTGCTCCTTGTACAAAACTTGGATATAACACTTTTGTGCATTAGTGCCATCAAATCCCCAGTTCCAGAGTTTTCTTCCACTCTGTCCAGGTTTCCTAATGTAATTGAATGTAACTTGAAGCAATGGAACAGGTGGGCACATGCAAATGAACTTGCAAGAGGGAAAGGGGCAGGTTTCTTTGCATGCCACATACCCACTTTGCTATGACACACAACTGTGCAACTCTAAATTTTCCTTTCAGAAAGCCCTGCTCCAAGTCTCCAGGATTTTGAAAGATTTGAGTCTATGGCTAGAAGCAAGGTACATGTGTGGGTGGGAAAGGATGGAGAAAAAAGATGAAATTTCTCTGATGCCAGGGTAGGACCAGGTGACAAAAAACATGGCATGTGGAGGAAACAGAGATGACCTTGCATGAAAACTCAGGATACGGAAGGACACCAAGCCAGGTCTGGCCTGTCAACACCCAGCTGGGCCGCTGCTGAGCCACCAGCACCACCAGCGATGGCACCCAGGTGGTCCACACTGGGCAACTGGATCGAGGGACCCACCACTGTAGTTTTCTGCGATGCTCCAGAGGAGGCTGGGCACTGAGTAGCTCTCCAGATGTTTGCTATGGCAGCTCTTAGAAGGTCCTGCCCACATGGCCAATGTTCAGGAATGCTGGGAACTGAAGTCCAAAACGTCTGGAGACTGACTTTCCCTGTCCTATACCGCAGTGTTGCTCTGGAATGTTTAGGTGCTCTGGGACGTTTTAGGCATTCCAGGAAATTAAAATAACATTTCACAATCAGTACTGAGGGACATTTAAAGCGAGAGCTTTCTTGCTGCCCTCAGCTGGGATTGGCTAAACCCTTACCAGAGTTTGGCACTGATTCGGGAGGGGGGGCACTAGAAGGCTGCTTTTGCGGGGGGGTTGTTTTTGATTTTTGAGGACATGTTCAGCCACAGGGCTGACATGTGACTGCAATTGCCCAGACGGTACCCAGAAAGGTAGGATAATGAACACCAACAATAGGCTAGTGATTGCTTGTCATTTTGTGGACAGGTAGATCGTAATTGTAAATGATAAATAAACTGATTAGTCTAAAGACATCATGTACTTCTGGAGTGCTTCTTCATTAAAAGCTGCTACCCTGAATTTGCCATTGCTCTGGTAGGGGGAGTGGGAAATATTAACCAGCCAAAGTCAAGCACATTTAAGTCCCTTTGATTCCACACCTCATTGATTCGGATGTTGGTGAAATGGACGAGCAATAAGCATTTGATGTGTATGTCTGATCTCCCCTCTCCTAATAGTTGCCAGTTCTAGATTTTCAGGGGTCAGACAGCCGTCGCCTGCAAACACTGTCCTAGGAACCCAAAAATAAATCCCCATGTTGAAAAAGGGGCCCTAATTTAATCCTGATATGCTTTGAAGTGTACTTGGAATTAACAAGGAAGATTGATTCATGGATGCACCATTTTTTAAAAAAGGATTCTTCAGTTATAAAGACCCATCACTCATGTGGGGTGGGGGAGCTGGATGAAAGGAACCAGCGATGAGTTTGGGAAGAAAAGGGTGGTGAGGAGAAGATGGAGAGGAGGAATAAGGCCAGACAGCTGAGTAGGCATCAGTGGGGAAGTTTCTGAAATGAGGAGAAGGGCTGTCCTTGTCCTGTTTTCTCCCTCCACCCTGCCTGCCTGCCCCATAGTTGTTTGCAGTTCTCAATCTCTGCTGGTCTGCAGTTAACCACATGTTGCTTCATCGTACTGTTTCTTGCATTGCATTGCATTGTTATTGTAACTGTAATTGCTTTTAGTGATCTCTTGTAAAGGAGCTTTGAATACATCTCTGTGCAACACGTAGGGTCCCTCCTGTGGCCTCCTGAATTTGCCTGGGAGGCCAGAGGTTTCTTCAGCATCCCGGCTGTGACTCTGGTCCAAGTCCCAACTGCCCTTGTCGCCACTGTGTTGGCTACACTGCCTACAGCCTCGGAGGGGGAAAAGGGGGCCTTGCCAGGGGGCAAGGAGGGAAGGAGGCTGGGAAGGACTTGTGCTGATCCCAGCATCCTGAGCACATTCCCTCCCCCTTCCCCAGAACTAAATCTAGGAAGCTAAAAATAGCAGATAAAATACCTGGTTCGAGACATGGTGGAGATCATACATTGTGAGGAGAGGGTAGGTGAGCATCAGAGTTCAGAGATTTCAAGACTGTAGTGCATGCAATTGTGCCCTTAGGAATTTGACTATTTAAAGTAGTACATCTATAAGTATCAGCAATAAAAAGACAGGCAACAAGTCAAGCTGGGATAGGGCTGCAAGAGATTTTACAAGTATTCATGCCTTAAAGAAGAACTCAGTGTCTTTTAAAGATGTCCACATTTTTTTCAATCTCTCCTTCAAAATGTCTGGCAAAGGCAGACTGTGAACTAAAGGGTGTTGAGGATGGGGTTGGTCGAAGGGGTTAAGCTAGAAAATAAATTCTTGGATCTGTTTTCTAATCTCACATGCAGAGGGCAAACTGGCCGAGTGGGATGCACACGGGATATACATTCCGACAAGACACTTGCCACCCTTCTTTCACTTCTGGAGCTGAGCTTTGGCAAGCTCTGCCTCCGATGAGTGAGCCAACGGGGCCAGAGTACTGGAATAGCTCCAGAAAGACCTGGATTCAATTTTTTAGCCAAGCCTGAATCCCAGTGCATAATCTGGGTCCAGTTGCCATTTCACAACGTTGCCTACCTAGGAGGGCTGTTATGAAGAGAAACCGAATTAGCTCTCAGTGTGCACTGAACTGAGTGTGACAAAATGAGGAATACAAATGTGATAATTAAAAACAAACCCAAAGCCTTCACAGTGCAGTTTAATCTCTGAAGAATATGCATTTTGGAGGATTCTCCCCCTCCCTTTGGGCAGTTAACTGCAAATCACTGGTAGCTGAAAATAGATCTACTTTTTGAATGAGGTGCTGTTTGGAGAGTCTAATCGTTCTAATGAGAAAATAGCTTTGCAGAGAATCTGAAAAATTAACTTCAAAAATGCACAGAAAATCCAGTCTTCAGATGTCATTTTGATGCGTGATTCCTTATTGTCACATCCCTCCTTGGCGCTCAGATTTCTTGAGTTTAAAATTCCATCCGTGCCAGCAAAGCTGTCAGATAAATTTCCCAGCAAGATGGCACGCCTGCCTCTGACTGCTGGCCAAACGGGACAGTTGGAGGTAAGCGGCAGCGTTCGTGGCAAACATTTGGAGCAGCCGTTTTACACACGGAGAGACAAGAAGCAACGCAGTCTATAGACTTGCTGCAGTTGGAACTTCTGCCACCTGATCCATTCCCGCAGGGCCAGCGGTCCACGTGGACTTGGTGGCACCACAGTGGAAGGGGCAGCGGTGAGATGGAAGCTCAGCCTGACCCCAGGTGTGCAGGCATGGAGGAGAGAGACGAGGCTCCAACGGAATCCAGGCAGGCTGGCAGTGTTGCCGGGAGATAATGGAGTCAGTCTGGAGGTGTCAGGAGCCTTGGGGGCTACATAGGCATATCTAGTCATGGTTGCATGACGTCACATTCAATACAAGCATACACAGATTTTGCTAAACCAATTCTGTCTGCCTTTGGTGGATTGCCAGGCATTTATTGCACTGTGGCCACTTATTAACAGAACTGGATCTCTCTCTCTCTCTCCCCCACCCTCTCTCCCTCCCTACCTCCAGAATTTAATTCTATGGCTCCAGTTCACACAATCACTAATGCACATTAGCAGTAATGCACACTATTATTGAAAATGCACACTGGCACAAACAGGCACAAATTCTCCTCCCCTACACACACAACTGAAACATGTCTCTGCAAGTCCATGTAATCTGCATGGAATTTTTGCAGCATCCCTTGTTGGGTATAACCCACCGTTGGATTTAGGCAGTGTGGGAGGGCCGCTCTCTGGGGTCTGTGCCTCTGTGCAGCTATACGAGTGCCAAAGAGTTTTAAGAAAGCTTTGAGGATGGAGAAAGCCTATCTAAAACACCATCCCTTGCCTGTTCAGGTAGCTGGTCTAAACTTGCATCCATGTAACTGGGACAAGATCTCTTCACGGGAGGCGCTATGACCTCGGCTGGTTGCCCTGTCCTTTGTCATTGCACCTGCAACTTTGGCATTGGTGCCATCTTTCATTTGTGGCTCCCCCCCCCCCCCCGCTTCTCCTGCCACTTCTAAAAGGGTGGTTTTGGTACCAAGCAATTCCATCTATGTTCTGCTCCATGGATCTGTGAACCCACAGCGGGGGGGGGGGGTGGGTTTCCAAACTGGAGAAAAACATTACAGCTCTTATGCTAAAATTGCCTCACCTTTTCAAAGTCCCACCTCTAAGAAGCCCTTTGATTTGCATAAAATTGAATGAAATGAATATTTAAATAGTGGCATTTGGCCTCCTCAGCAGGACTCAAGAAAGGCAGGTAAGAAAGTTTGGGAAGGCAGATGGGAGCTGATCTGCTTCAAGAGAAGCACAAGAAAGGCTTGTTCCAGTGGGCATGTAACGTTCTGCTCAGAATAAGAGGAACCCAAAGGTCTGTAAGGATTTGGGAAAGGAATGCTAATACGTTAATAGTCTATTAATTTAATATTCTGCTGATTTAATTATGCTTTATTCTTTCATATTTTTATGATGGAATGGTATAAGTTTTTAACATCTTCAGCCACCCTTAGCCTTGAGTCCCAATGTCAGGAGTAGGAATAACAACAGCAATATAATAATAACAGCAATAGCAATATTGCATGAGCAGGACGGGGAGGCAGCACTTCCATTTCATAATAAATGAATAAATGCTTTCTGAGAAGGCAGTTGCAAGGATGGAAAGAAGGCTGACGAAGAACAAGAAGAATGGGGATCTCTGACTTAGTCACAATGTGTGGGGGTGTGTAATATGAGGGCTACAGCCCCCAGCTGCAGCCCTCAGCACCCCTTAGAATTGAAGACCTGTTTTTACAAATACGGCATTTTGTCTCATTTTGACCCTTTTGATGCTCTGCCATTACAGTGCAGTGCCCAAGGGTCAAATATTAGTTGCTCCAGACTCCATTTTATTTTTATTTTTAAAATATGATTTATTGCACAGAGTGCAGGAAGATACTCCACATGGGATGGAGCTGGGGTGGGGGGAATGTCCCCCAGGCATCCTGAAATCATCCATCCTTGTCATAAGAGCAATTTGTGGGAAGCACAAGGTGGAAGTGCAGATGTTACAGCTCTCAGGGAAATCTCCAGCAGATTCAAATGAATTTGGATTTTTATGCACCTGACCTTCCGATTTTGCAGCAGGCTGACTTTTATCAAGTGGCAAGGACTTGCAGACCACTTTTAAACATGAGGTTTGTGTGTGTTATCATGCACTTGTGGAAGGGGAATGGGATGATTGTACATCTCTAGAAAAAATCTGGTTCTTTCAATCAGTAGAGAGAAAGACTTCTGTCAATTCAAGAAACACAGAGAGGACAGATTTAACATGATTCATACATCTCTAAGTATAGAGAATCGATGTCCATAAGATTCTTGCACCAAGCTGTTGATGTGTGTCTCCTTCTCTGAAAAGCTTGAATTGTCGCAGCTTAATTCAGTGTAGATATTTTTACTGCTGTGATGAGGTAGCTTTCAAATCTGTCTTATGGTCTTATGGAAGTTGGGGGGTCGTCAGATGGCAATGTGCATTGCTTCTGTAATTTCAAAACGTGGCGGTGCTCATTCCGCTGAGTGGAGCTCTGGATTCCAGCAATGTCCAGAGTGCAGCCCAGTGACCTGGGCCACCGATCCCCAGCCTGGCACCCCCTTGGCTGCAGCTCCACAGGGAAGCTGACCTAGATGCCTCTCGCCAGACATTCATGGCAGTCCCACTGGGGGCACTATGAACCTTTGCAGCTGCGGTGCCTTCCAATTGGACAAACCGGTGAAAGGTCCCACTGTCTAGGCAGCTGGCAAGCTTCATTCCATGTGGTAGGTTATGAATAAAGGCAGAGTGATGCTTAGAAGTGCATCAGTCTGAGCTTGACTGAAGTTTCCAAGCCCCTGTTTGGAAGAAAGTTGGGTTGTTTTGATTGTAGTCTTCCATCTCTAAGACAGGACATAGTTTACACATATTTTTTAATGCTAAGAAAATTCGTAGAAATCATATTAAAACTGCATAATTTCTGGCTTCCAATTTCTGCAAATTTTCTCAGGGATTAAAAAAAATGCAAGCCATGGCCCATCTTTGAAAGAAAAGTCAGTGAGCTGCTTCAGCTTGTGCAATGACAAGGCTAATGAACTACTATCGGATTTGGGGGGGGGGGCAAATCTTGACAACTCATAATATTTTCACCCCTGTATTAGATTCCTCACACTTTCCTAGTTGCAAGTTGTGTGGGTCTGTGCTATTGGAATGTACCCCACCCAAGACATCTGGCAGGTACAACCTGCTTTTCTGTATTGGTATCATGTATAGACGACAATCTTAAACACTAATGACATGGTTTCAACTGTTTGCTTCCTTGTCCCTGACCAATGAGCTGTAAAGTGGGCCCCACGTACAAAAGCCTGAAGGGACATTCCCCCCACCCCCCTAAAAAGCAACACAAACAGTACTTGGCCATGATCCCAGCTGTGGGACCCATTTATGGATGGAGGCACTTGGGGCCTTATGGAAGAGGGAGAGCCAGGCCTCTTTAAAGTGTCTCCTCCAATAACCTCCCCCTTTCCTTCTGGCAGTAGCTACCCCTTCCCTGGGATTCACTGTGGGATGAGCAAGGCCATCCCTTTTAGTGGGGACCAGCCGGATTTTCTGGGGCACCAGCGAATTAGCTTCATCGGTGAATTTGGTTGCCTGGTTTGCACAGACAGTCTGAGTTGGGATTTGGACAAGTGTGTGGAACTGAGCAGGGAGGCCGTAAGTATGGGCAAGCGGCCCAAGGCTCCTTTATGGAGACTGGGCATTCCCAAGATTCACCATTCAGGTCCGTGCAAGCTCTCACGAAGGTGCAGCTGGCCTTTGGGCCTAACCAGGGTAATCCTCCTGGAATTACGTGGCTCTGGGAAGGGGTGGCTCAGGGAGAGCATCCTGCGTTTGGTCTGGGATGGGAACTACTTGGCACCGCTCTCTCAAAGCAGGGTTTGGTGCACCCTAGTTAGAAGCCTGCTGGGTCGTGGATGACCCAGCATTTCACTGCCATTTCTGCTTCTGCAGTTCCACTCCCAAATATTTAATAAATGCCGCCTGAGTTTCTCCCACATCTACCCCATTTGCCTGGCTCATTTTCCATTCCTTCTAAAATTCTTTCCCTGGCACTGCTGCACAATTTATCCCCCAAACTCAGAAGAAGCCTTTGGGATAACAAGCAACAAGGAAACTGGATTCTCCTTGGGCCCACATGCACGCTTGACTCACTATCTTTCCAAAGAAAGCCAGTTTTAATCCCTTCAAGGTCTGACAGGTAAACAAACATAATATCCTTAGACACATCTTTCAAAAGGACTTTACTGTTTTAATTACTTGAGATTTGCAAATCAATTCCTGTCATAAATATTCAGTTGGGAATTACTTGTAATTGTCTTTTCCAGTGGATTGTCTCCAACCAGAAATTGGCTTTGGGTTATATGCAAAGGATGGCTCTTTGTATTTATTTCCTATACTAATCCTTTGCCAGCTATACATTGGTTTTGTTTTCACACTGATCTCCTAGTCAAATTAAGGGTGGTGAATATTTCATTACAGTTATTTCTAAACAAGAAAACCCTTCTGCTGTTGTTTTCATGACTGTATGGTATCGCAGTGGCTGAATGATATTAGGGAAATGAGTAGCCCGTGGCTTTGGTTCCACTTAGCACTCTGCTGAAAATTTCTCCCACAGTTTTTGACCATTCTCATTCAGCATGACGGAAACCGCTTTTGAAAAGGATTTCCCTACTGAATTGAGACAGGGCTTAGGATACGCTTGGAGGGATTACTGGGGGTCCCTTGGAAGAGAGCTATGGCAGAAGGTGTGCCAGACTGCGCAGGCTCTTTGGGGTGCTCCATGTAGCCTGTTTCGCCCCAGAGATGCTATGCTGTAACTGAGTCCCCATGGTCTTCAGCAGCCCATGCCATGCTGTGCATCAAATGCATTTTGCAGAGGGTTCCTCCGGACCTGAAGCCTTCCCAGCTGAAATAGATTCATGGACAGAGCAGGTACCATAGCAGGTAGAGCAGGTGCCCTGCCTTATGGCAGAACCAGGAGGCCTCCGATTGCCGTCCGTGGCTGGTTCGCTGTTTAGGGGATCCCAGGATGGGCTGGCTTGGGCCCTGCTTCTCTTCCGTGCATCTCTCTGCCTCGGGGCCTGGTTCTGACAGCCAGAGTGCACATGTCTGCCAAACCCAGCTGTTTCTCCTGACCTGCGCGATCATCTGGCATGCAGAGGGTTGCTTGCCCGAAAGGAAGATGGCCAGCCCTTTCTGGCCATGTCCGTAGCCATACTTTGCCACTGGAGGTTTGTCTCACTTCGGGTCAGTGCATTTTATTATGCTGATACGGCAATGATCTCAACAAAACGGGAGGGAAATATATCCCGGCTTCTGAACAGTGAAGAATTTGTTAAAACAGTATCAGGCATTCTCAATGAACCTCATGACATGCATACCTTCATAACATCTGTTTCAATAAAGTGCAAATTGACTTTCTAATGAAACACTCTCTATCTTATTTCCCTGACTGATGACTTTCTGAAATCCCACATTATTGGATAATTTCCCAGTCTAATTAATTTCGCTGTTGGCATTCCTTACCTTCCTGTGCTGAGGCACTTTGCAAGACTGCGACTGTATTCATTTTTATGGATCTCCAATTGATCTCCTTTCATTAAACAGATTAGTCAGTTGCAAAAACAAAAGCAAATGGTGTTGATTGCCATGGCCCCTACTACTGTAAATTGGATTGGATGAGCCTCAGTTGGTTCAGCGGCCTATTAAGGGTTCAAATAGCAACAATAAGGGATTTGACAGACAACCTGCAGCATCCACCAGTGCCAAGGTGGTGCGATATTAAGCGTGATGGGCTGGCAGTCTTCCGATCCCCACAATTGCTGCAGGAAAATGTACCACAACAGAGTGATAGATGATGCTTAATGCATTTCCGAGGTTTTGTCTTGGCTATGGGGAGGTACAGAAATGCAATAGTAAAGTGAAATAAAAACGGGACAGGGCACCGGTCAGTTGTCAGAGATATCGGGCAGGGCAAGGAGAGAACAAAATGTCCACCTTCCAGTTTAATATAGTTTGTGCCTGCCCTGAAAATAATTAAATTTATTTGTGACATTATCTTTCTGAGTGGCTCTGTTCTTTCTTTCAGATTTCCCACTGCGTGATTAATTGCATCTATTTAATGGAAAGATGTGCACCCTTATGCGCCCCAAGGGCCATCTCTGCTACTGGCTTGTGGGCTCAGGAGCTGCACACATGCGTACACGCACAGGCACACACACAAATGTACACACACCAGCACTCCCAGTCTGCTTTTTTTCCACTGCAGCAGTATGGAAAGAGCAATCTGGATGGAACAGGAATACCCAGTGTACACACCTTTGATGGCACATACGAACCTCTCCACCCCTCACCCTGTCCATTTTTCTTTGGAATAAAAACTTTGGAAAACGTTAGGGGAGTCCTCGTCCTCTTCCTTTCTAGCCTCTAGCCTTGTATTTTCTCCTCCTCCTACCCCTCAGCCTTGGTATTTCCCCTCTGAGGTTCCAGCCTCACTATCTCTCTCCCCAGCCACTTTACCCCGCTGTTGCCTAGCCAGGCTTCCATAGCAACCATCATGTGACCAGTGACCAATCTGAGAGGGTGTCCACAGCTGTTTCTCCAGTGCCCGGATGGACCCATGCATTTGAGGGGACCTCTGTGATGAGGCTCTCTGAAGGAAGGGCTGGCAGTGGGACTTGGGAGAAGGGATTTGCTGAAGGATTCAAGTCAGGCTTGGGAGGGCAACAAAGGCCTCGGAGGGCCCCCAGTTGGGCACCCCTGCTTTCCTTCATTCATCCCATCACTGAATTATGGAGAAGGTACTTGTTGGAGGAGGCCTATTTCGTCCAGCATCCTATGGTCAGCCAGATGCCTCCAGGGAGTCTATGAGTTGCCCATGTGGACAATGCAAGAGCCCTTTCCTGCTGTTGCTCTCTAGAAACTAAGAACGCAGAAGCAGCATGTTCTGGAAGAAGCATATACCCATCATGACCTGTAACCATTGAATGTCTCATGGAGCCATCCCAAAGGCCACGGTCTTCTTCAAAATCCAACCTCTGAGAGTGCAAATCAGGCTAATTTGGACAGGTTCAGGAGATGTCTGAATTAATAAGAGCTCCTCCCCAAGAACAAAACGGAACTCTCCTGGAGATTTAGGATTCAGAAGAGCAAAGAGATATGGACAGCTGGTCTCCAAGACATGATCCATTTCTCCCCAGGGTCACCATGTAAGGGAAACCCTTCGGTGGGAAGGAGGAGGAAAGGAGCGGGTAGAGTTTGGGGATTGGTGGCTCCAACATCGGCTCAAAGTCAATGGCTTTTCTGCGGATGTCCAATCCCAGGGCTTTGGGGTTGGGATGGGGAAAGAGTCCATCCCAGCTCCATCTGTGGTGCAACTTCCTTATGCCATGAGCAGGAGTGTGCAGAGAGATTTGGTTGGCAAGCTGGGCATGCGCAGCCTTGGGGGCTTGCTTGGAAAGGGCTGGATGTTCATGACGTCCTTCTGTTGTCACGGTATGTGCCATGCCCGTCATTCACCCTCACCCCATGGCACTTTTGGTGACTTTGGTGCCAGCTGGGCAGAGTTTTAAATTGCCTTTCATTAATCATAATTGCCCTGGCCCTGTTCTTCTGAATTATTGCAAGAAACCTCCCAAGTATGTGATTTTCTCTCCTTTTTTAATGCTTTGGTTGCACAAAGCCCCTGGACATCTTTATCTGAAACTTGGGAAGACTGATCTTCTCCAAAGGGGCAGCAACTCCTGTCACTTTCACCCACCTTTGCTCAGAAATTAAAAAAAAATGTCCAGAGTCCCCCCCCACACACACACACACAGAGGGAGAGGGAGCACAGCCCCCTGCTCCATCACTGTGTCTGAGCTCTGGGAGGCCGGACTCATCAGGGATTTGTAATGTCTGATACTGTCGTTCTGTCCTGACAAACACATCAACTGCTGTAGTTATTTATGATATCCAACACTGGAAATTTGGTTTCCTCAGGGCATTATCCTATGGCCTCCCAACACCGTCTGGGTGACCACAGGAATTTTCAGAGTGCAAGCACTGAGGGCAGGGCACTCCCAAGCCTGGGTCCCCCTGACCCCTTGCAGCTGATGCAGAAAGAACAGCACTGGCCCAAAGCCAGAAGTCTTTTACACCTCCCAGGTGTAGGCCACAGAGTGCTTTGCAAGCATTTAGGATCACCCTCAATGAATATAAATTAAGTCCATCCTGCTATGCATAGGGAGAAGGAAGGACACCCTGGAGAAGAGCCTGATGCTGGGAACAATAGACAGCAAAAGAAGGAGGGGATGGCAGAGGATGAGGTGGCTGGATGGAGTCATGAAGTAGATGGCATGAGCTTAGGTGGACTCTGGGAGATGGTGGAGGACAGGAAGGCCTGGAGGATTGTTGTCCATGGGGTCGCAATGGGTCGGACATGACTTCGCGACTAACAACAACAACAATCTATGCATAGACATGAAAGACAAACTTTTTCCAAGTTAGCAGGTTTATGAAGAACCTTTCCATGTTATTCTTCCCACTCAAACAAGGGTGCTCAGAGACTTCACCAACACAAACAATACAACATCTTTCTGTGGGCAGGCCCTTGGGGAACAAGTGCCCACAGGATTTTCAGCCCACCGGGGGCCACTGAGAATCAGGAAGGAAATTTGTAGAAGTATGAGTACTGTTTAAAAAAGGAAGAAAGAAAAGCCATGAGAGTTGCAAGCGCCCTTTTCCCAACAAAGCAACACAATGAAGGCTGAACCTGCTCACTACCCAGGGAGTGTTTTCCCTGGAGAAGAAAAATGGAAAACTGGGAAATGGAGAATGGGGAATGGAATGGAACGGATGGTTGTGGAGCAGGGAAAACCTGGATGGCTGGAACACTGTATGGAAGTGATCCACATTGTGACATTTGGTGGTTAGTGCAAACTCACTGTCTGGGCCAACCAGTCCTCTTGATAGTTTCTTTGAACATGACTCTGATTATTGCTAAATTCATTTCAAAATACTGTTCTTTGCAAACCTCCTTCCTGGCACCCTGGCTTCCTTGCCCTTTCTCAGGATGACTCCTTGGGCTCAGTTCTCTCCACCACATGAGAGAGATTCTGAATGAACAAGAAAAGGTGACAGCTCCTTTTTGTCTCTGGGTCCCCCCACAAGCCATTCTGGGTGTTTTGAGGCAGGTTCCTCCTCTGCACATTAAAACGCCACAGATCATTTTCCTTGCAAAGTGCTCTTTATTGACCAAAAAGCACAAAATACCCAGAACGGCACTCTGAGCATGCACAGAGCACTTTGTTGAACCCAATCTTGTATTCACCGTCCTTATGAGCACGTCTGGGCCCCATGCCTTTGGGAGGGGCCTTCTGAAAGTGAGCGTGTCTCCTCATTGAACGCCTATCTTCTAACCAGTCCACCTTCCTGTGCTAGTGATACATCATCAGGTCGAGAGCCATGCAACCTTGTCTAACTTGGAGAATCTGCCCTGCTCTAGGTCACCTCCCACCATCTTGGTTATTCGCAGAGACTGCCTGCAAGCCTTCTGGGGAATCTGGTCTTGAATTAAGTGTCTCTGCTTCTCCCAGTGTCTCGGGATGGCTCACATTCCTGCCCCCCTCAGCTCTGCTTCCCATTCAGATTCTGATTTCTCTGAAGTCCAGCCAGCAGTCCTTGAGAATGGACACCCTAAGCAGCCTTCTTTCTCACTCTCAGCACTGCGTTGTGAACATAAAAGGTAAAGGTTAAGGTTTCCCCTTGACATTAAGTCCAGCCATGCCTGACTCTCGGGGATGGTGCTCATCTCCGTTTCCTGGCCGAGGGAGCCAGCGCTTGTTCGCAGACAGTCTCCGTGGTCATGTGGCCGGCATGACTAAACACCGAAGTGCACGGAACGCTGTTACCTGCCCACCGAAGTGGTACCTTTTCATCTCCTTGCATTTGCATGCTTTTGAACTGCAAGGCTGGCAGGAGCTGGGACGGAGCAATGGGAACTCACCCCATTTGTGGATTCAAACTGTTGACCCTTTGACCAACCAGCCCAGCAGCACAACCGTTTAAACCACTGCGCCACCTGCATCCCTCTGGTATGAACATCGACTGGGCTAAAATGTTATTCTCAGCAGACTAGCAGGAGAGGAACAAAATGCTTGAACCCAGAAGATCTTCCAAGCTGCTGCAGACGGCCTTTTTGTTCAGTGCAAAAGCAGAGCTGCTGATCGTGAGTTGCAATGGCCATTTATACGACATCTCCTCATTTCCTGTGTTTGGCAGGGTAAAGGTACCGAGGTCTGGGCCCAATGCAAGGTGCTGGTTTTAACCTATCAAGCCCTGAACGGCTTGGGACCAGGATACCTGAAGGAGCGCCTCTTCCCTTACATGCCCTCACGCCCCTTAAGATCTGGGGAGAGGCTTTGCTCCGAAAGCCCTCTTTAAAGGAGATAAGAAGAACAACTACCTGGAGCAGGGCCTTCTCTGTGGTGGCGCCCAGACTATGGAATGCGCTCCCTGGAGAGGTGCGCCTGGTGCCGAGTCTATATTCTTTTTGGTGCCAGGTTAAAACCTTTTTATTTAATGGCTATTTTAAAAATTAATTTCATAGCTAACAGTTGCTTTTTTGTTTTTATATAATTTTACTGTACTTGTTACTGTTTTATTGTTTTAATTCTACGTTGTAAGCCGTCCCGAGATGCCGAGGCATATAGTGACGGCATATAAAAGTTTTAAATAAAAATAAAAATAAAATGTAGGTTTCTATGGCCCGATGCATGCTGCTGTCAGGTAAGCACACGACGGAGACAGGCAGGGTGCTAAACAGCTTCATGTTGAGATTTTATTAGGAACAATCCATGGGGATGGAACTATTTTGCAAAAGGCAGGCTGGCACATGCAATGATGCATGCGCTACAAGTGTGCAAACGTGTGTGCACACACAACGCGAATGTGTGTTGTCCAAAGTGTGGGAAATCTCTTGTATACAGTTAATTCATCCATAGAAGAAAAAGAAGATATGGGCAATCATGCTGATGGTTCAAATCACCAGTTACAAATTGCTGTGCGATGGAAGGACCATCTCAGCACAGACTGAACAAGCAAACCCTGCAATTCGAACCAATACAAAACAGGTGAATTATCTGCTTAGGACAATCCAAATGTATGGACAAGTTTACGCAGTGAAATATTCATTAGGCCAACTGGATATGGATTAGAGTTGATGGAAGCTTATATAAAAGGAATTAAATGGGATGCAGAGATTGCTAATACAGAATTATTAGCCTGAGATAACAAAGAATCAATAGTATTTAAGAACTCATTTGCCAACTACCTCAGTTCATTCACAGGTCACTATGTTTCTTTAGGGAATTGTAAAATAATCCACTTACCCCTAATGGCAAGATTGCTTTATCTGGCCTGTAATTATTTACTCTCTTCCAACTCAAATTCTGATTTACCACTTTAGCACATCCAGCAATCTTGAGCTTGCAGAGTGGAAGGGAAACACCAAGGCTGCTGTTTACTTTCATCTTCTTCTTTTAAATAATTATATTGCATTAACTCAGTTTTATTTTGCTAGCTTTGAAAGTACATCTGGAGCCTATTTTCAGCACAAATGGTGCTTTTCCAACAAAAATAGATAATTTTAAAGAAAGGAAGCCAAGTCTTCATTTCATCCTGATGGTAATGAAGCCTGGTTTTCACTACTGAGGAATGTATAATATGCTTTATGCATCATTAAATGCCCAACCAGCTCACAAGGGAAACTTAAGAGTAGGAAGTTATAACCGGAGCAGCATTTTTTTTAATAGGCTGCCAACTTTTTGGGAAAAAGTGCTCTTACCCTTTTAAGAGAAATCAGAGTTGTTTTGCCTATTCCCACTTTTTACTAGTGCATCGGTTATTAAAGTGTTTGGAGGCCCAACTTTATATTCTACTTCTAAAAAAAAAATGCAAGACAGGGTCTTTTTGGTGTCTGCACCCTGATTATGGACTTCTGTCCTGGAAGAGGGGGAGGATTCCTGATGAGTTTGAGATGAGCAGTAAAAATATCATTATTCCATAAAGTGGATATTGCTTTTTTACCCCCCGCAGCAAATTTATACAATCATGTCCCAGCTTGGGCCTGCTAGGGTGCTGTAACTGATTCTGGTGGGGGTTAATTTCTCAGGCAGGATCTTCCCAAAGAGAAGACCCAGCTCTGCCATTGTCTTCTGGCCCAGGCTACCCAATTTACTACAAAGTTATTACAGGCTACAAAATCAAGTAGTACTCCAGTGAATTCCTCCAAGAGGATAGGCTAGACATGCACATGGCAGGCATGTCATGAGCAGAGCCAGCTGGAGCCAGGGGTCAGACTAGATGGCCCAGGAGACCCCTTTTGACTCGCTCAGTTTCTATGTTTCTATGAGGCATGGAGCTGGGCACACCACAGGTCTTCAAAGCTCACTTAAAGCTTCAGCCAGTTTTATCCAGCTACATAACAAGTTCCCAATGTGCTAGTAAACAGGAGAGAGCTCCAGCCAGCAGGACCACTTGGAGCATCCGAGATCTTAGGGCTTCCTTCTTGCCTTGATCTTGCTACCAGCTTTCCTTGTAAGGCTGGGGAGGGGGGAAGGCACAGACGGGGAGATGCAAAGGCACTCAAGCAATTGTGGCAAAGTATGCATGTTCTTTTGCCAATGCCTATGAGCTCTGCATTACTACAGGGATGCGCAATAAGAACCCGGGAGCAATGGTACATGCACAGCCAAAGAAAGATGGTTTTCTGCAGTGTTTTCTCGCTGCACGTGTGGAGGAGAAAGGTTGTAAACAAACCCAGGCAAATGACGTTTCAGTCGACTGTGCCAGCTAGAGTTCCAGATTTAATTTTAGTCATTCTCCTGGGACTTAGAATCTACGGCAGAGCAAACTAGAAGAATAATCAGGGAGTAGAATTAAGGACACTGCTTGCTTGATTTTGCCAAATGTATACACTGGCCCTGACTTGGCCAAGTTTTGGGATTTTCATTTCCCATTCTTGTATGCCAGTACGGTTAACGTACTGGACTGGGACCTGGAAAATCTAGATTCTAGTTCTCACTTGGTCGGGAGGCTCACTGGGTGACTTTGGGCCAGCCACTCATCCTCAGTCTGCCCTACCTTGCAGGGCTGTTGTGAGGATAAAAAGGGAGAAGAGGAGGATTAATAGAAGCTGTCTTGGAAACAGATTGGATACACACACACACTTACACGCAATGAAGTAGAAAATAATAAATTCACTGGAAAAGGCAGCCATTACAAGTACTGGATAATATATTTCCTATAAGCTTGTCCCACAGTTGTGAACCATGTGGCTGACGGCCTGTCTTTTTTCAGGTACTTCTGGATGGACCTCTTGTTGACACTGGGGTGGCAAAGGGACCGCTGTCCATTCTGCACTCACAGAGAAACAGCTGCTGATCTGCGATGCAGATTCCTCGCAGGGCTCAAGAAGATCTTTATCCTCTAGTCATGGCTCTTGTCAGGGAGATTAATCATTCTTGAGACTGAACCATTTTGAAGCCAATGGATTAACTTTCCCTTGCTGGGCACAAAATGTTTGGATGATGCTGTCTAGCAAGACTGATGGAATGGACCTGGCATTTGTTATGTATCTACCCTTTCCAACTCCGCCGAATAGCATCTCCTTGGGTAGCTTAGATCATGCCAGAAAGATGTGAACCATGAAATGCTTCTTTTATGTACCTCAGAGACTTTGCAAGTCCTAATTCTGAGAGACTTGGAGTGCATCTCTTTGCATGCTATGAACTGAAGGATCTAGGGAGCATTGCATTGATGCACATTTGAACCCTGGCTCCAAGAGCTTCCAAGTTTGCAAATTCAAGCCAAAGGGACAGAAAGCTCAGATCTGTTCTACAATCCCTTCTCCACTGCATTGTTCATTTAAATATGTCCACATGGAAAAGGTTGGGCGATACCTTTGGGTGATATGACAGCTAGGGATGTGGAAGGAACTTGCAATAGATTCATTTGATTTTAGATTTCAAGACTGGGACTCAGGCAATCTGGATTCTATTCCCCACTCTGTCATGGAGCTCACTGAGAGCCAGTCACAGACTCTCAGCCCAAACCACCTCACAGGGTTGTTGTTCTGAGGAGTAGGAGATTTTCACAAGCTGCTGTGAATTCCTTGGAAGGAAAAAAAGTGAGATATAGATATAATAAATAAATGCAATGGATCTGCAGCAGATGAGCTTTTGCCAAGTCATGTGGCTACTGCAGACCGTTTGGCTATTTTTCACTCCGGGGTAGATTAGTGCTAATTCATGTTAATTAATGTGCATCAGTGTTTTTGCACATGGATCTGCATCACTGGAATGACATGCTGATGTTTCTACTTACTCTGTACTGGAATAGGAAGGAAGTAAACTTTTGTTAACTGCCCAGAAAGCCTCCATTATTGGGTGGTATAAAAGTGAGATGAATGTATGACTATAGCGAGCGAGCGAGCGAGCGAGCGAGCGAGCATCGTCTGGCATCTGGCAGTGGTGCCATCAACAGCTTGGAGACCTACCCACAAATTAAGAACAAATACAAAAGGGACACAGACAGAACACTGGCTTTGCTGGATCAGACCCAAGGTCTACCCTGTCTTGTAACACGCTGTCAGCACTGGCTCGGCGGACACCCCTGGGCATTTGCCGGCCGGGCCTGATGCTGATGGCTTCCTTGGCAATGCTAAGTGGCCCAGCTAGGCAGGCGCTCTCCTTTGCCCTGTGATTGCTACGGGGGACGTTTGTTTGTCCGTTTGCGCTGGTTCGAGTCTTTCCAGGAGTAACCCACATTCTACAGAGAGAGCGAGAGCGAGAGCGAGAGCACGTTTTCGCAGCCTCTAAGAACTGTTAAATGGCATTCTCCTTGTCAAGGAAAGCTTTTGCAAGAGAACAGCAAACACAGTACGAATAGCTGGCTTCTTTCATGAATAAGTCAGTGTGTTACTCCTGGTAGACTGGCAGTGGGATGGCAGCTCCTCCAGATGCTGGGTTTCTGCTCGTCTTTGACCTCAGGTAAACCTCAGCTTGCTGAAAATCAACACTATAAAAGCACATTTGCTTCAGGGCAACAGGAAAACCTGGAAGGGCGCTGGGAAGAAACCTGGAGGGCTTAACCACCCAGCCACTCTCAGGTGGGTGCATGTTGCCTCCCAGCCCCATCCGGTTTCATCACGGATGACACGGCTCTTGTCCCGCACACTCAGTTGCTCTGTGCTGAGGTTCTGGATCTCCTGCCACTTCAGGGAAATAGTAAATGCATAAATGTAAACAGAGTTGGAGCTTCAGAATCTCAGCAATGCAGCCCCTTTCGTGGCTTCTTTGAGGATGGTTGATGTTGCAGCCTAGTGGCCTGCAGTCCTCGTGGATGTGTGGGCCTTCCTGACCTCGGCAGCTGCCAAGCACGCAGGCATTTCTCTCCCAAACTATTTCTGGTCCCCTAGCCTCTTTTTCAGTCAAGGCCCCTTTAGGGCAGTCAGAGAGGACATGCTCCACCAGGAAGGAGGACCAAAGTCTATGCTGCTCTGCATAGACTTTACACGTGCCATGTGCTTCTCCACCTTTCTATCTTGGTTTCCTCTTGCAAATGAACCCAAGGCAACTCACAAGATCTCCACCTCTCCATTTCATCATCACAACAACCTGTGAGGTAGGTTGGGCTGAGAGACAGTGGCTGGGCCAAGTTACTCAGTGAGCTCTCTGGCCGAGTGAGGACTAGAGTCATAGAATAGCAGAGTTGGAAGGGGCCAAGGAGGCCATTGGGCCCAAGCCCTGCTGCTGCAGGACACCACTTACACCATCCCACTCAGGTGGCTGTCCAGTCTCTTGTTGAAGGTCCCCAGTGTGGGAGAGCCCACCCCCTCTCCAGGCAGCTGGTCCCACTGTTGTATTGCTCTGACTGTGAGGAAACTTTTCCCAATGTGGTTGTTGCAACTTGTTGACTATTCCGTGTGGTACACGCTGATATCAGTGAGAAGAGATCTTGACCTCCCTCTCTGTGATAGCCTTTGAGGTACTTCCAGAGTGATATTATGTCCCCACTCAGTCTTCTTGCGGCTGAACATGCAGGGCAGTGTTCCCAACCCCTGGATCGTTTTTGTTGCCCTCCTCTGAAGCCTTTCTAATTTTTCTGCATCTTTCTTAAATCTTGGTGCCCAGAACTGGACACAGTCCAGCACTGTAGCCAATGCATCACCCTGGCTCTCCATCTATAGTTGCAGATAAACATTTAGAGATAATTACTAAATAATTTAAAGCAGAATACATCAGAACTCCTGTGGGGCAATTGTTGTTTAGGTGGCTGAAGAGCAAATCCACTCCTCTGTTTCCCTTCCTTTGTGTGTGTAAATGTGGAAGAATAATACATTTTGACAAACTCCAGTTGTGGAAATGGAGTGCCTACTATCGCTCCCATTTCACATGTTTACACCACCTTAACTCTAGCAGAGTTTTCCTTGTGATGTACAATTCACGTTCTACTGGAAGAATGGAGAGGAGGTTAATAAGGTTCAACCAGCAGTGTAGTGAACTTTCCCAAATCCAAAAGCCAAGATGGTTTCATGAAGCCATTGCCAAGGCCTTGTGGTTTTCAACATTTTAGGAAAAGCACCAGGGATAATGACCCTGAAGCTGCCTTCCCCAGTCATTCTGTAGATAAAGGTCACTGCGAAAACAAAACTGTTTCCCTTTACATCTTGCAAGAAAGCGGGTTAGTGATTCTTCAAGAGTGAGAGGCAGGAGCTTCACACAATTCATGACAAGAGGCATGTCCTTTGTTCTTGGCTTGGGAAGAGAAATTGATCACAGGAAGCCAAATTCTGACTGGACATCAGGAAGAACTTCTTGGCTGTTAGAGAAGTACAACAATCGATCCAATGATGTGGTGAGATTGTGGGTTCTCCCACACTAGAAGCATCCAAGAGGAGGTTGGAGAGTGATCTGTCAAGAATCTTTGAATTGGAGTCCTGCGCTGAGCAGTGGGTTGGACTCTATGGACCACTCGGCTCCTTGGCTCTACTGTTCTTTGATACATTCGCCTGCTCCCCAGACCATTTTGGAGACCTGTGGTGTTTCCCTTGGCCTATTCACAAACGCAATATGAGAGCGCAAGCTTGTTTTCTGCCTCCACGGATGATCATGATCAGATTCAATAAACTGTGTGTCAGCTCTGACACAGATTGTCCTGTTTCCTCCAAAGTATCTTTGAATCTGAAGTAAATTTGAATTTGAATCCCAGCCTTGGCAAGAGCAAGTCCCTAGAGTTGAAACATTCCTGTTGCACATAGTTTAAGGTGCTGGTTTCCCTTAGTGCAACATAAACTGAATGCTGGACTAGCAGAAGGAGACAGAAGATGCTTCATCATGTTGTATTTTAAGGGTTTAAGTCCTATGGCCCACTCACTGCCTTTGGCTTAACTGTCCTTGGCTATGGGACAATAAAAAAAAAATCTAAGGCAGCAACAGAGCTATTTAAGAAGAAAACAAGCTGTGTCCCACCCACCCCAAGTCATTTGTTAAGTTCAGAGAGTGCTTTCTAGAATAAACTAAGGGCATGTCTGAGAACATTACATGGCCTGGATGGCTGCCTTGGATTTGTGAGGAGACCTGCTGCAGAGTCGGAGGATGCTGTGAGGGGGATGTCCTCTCATGGCCTCCCCGGCTGTCACACAAGGGGTTTACCCCACAAATACGCTGTGTGGTGAGGGCGAGTGATGGCAGAGGACAGCCATTGGGATGTGTCAGTGCTTAGAAGAGAGGGGATTCTTATCACTCAGCCCCGTGGGCTGACCAGCACTTTGGAGAAGAGCACTGGGGAGGTGAGAAAGCTAGAGGGAGACTGGCTTCTTATTTCTCCCACAATGCCTTGGGCTTCATGCTGCATTTTGGGTAAAGCCAGTGATGCCTGAGGAGTCTGATTTGCGGGAGGGAATCTGTTGGATTTCCTCAGTTCAGTTCTCTGGATGTCACGCAGCTTTCCCCCTTCCCTGCAGTCACCCCATCCCAGGCATTCACATGGAGTCCGGCAGGAAGCAAGTCCAGGTGAGTCCAACAATTTCCACACATGGGTCCCGCAGAACCAATGTGGGTCCAAGATTTGTGGAGCCCTTTCGGCACCCCCGTCCCTTTTGCCGATTGCCTTGCTATACCCAAATTTACAAAAAAGTGAAAATCAAGAAACTTCAATCCTATTCAAACCTTGCTCCCCTCTCTCTCGCTCCTTATTAATACCTGAACTAATTTTCAGCCTTGTTGGTACAAAATGTTTTCTCGTCTATTTTAGTTTGATATAATGACAGCTGCTATTTTAAGTTTGCCAACGCACCATCCTAATTTATAGTGCTTGTTTCTTCCAGGGGAGGTTGTGATCAGAGAGCTTGTAGTTTCTCTAAAGGAACAACTGGCAACTTCTGCAGAAGTGCAAGAAAAATGAAAGATAATAGGAAAGGGGGAAAGAAGGATGGGCCGCACGCCTGAAAACAAAGGACCTGTGCCCTATTTCATTTTTAAATTTAAATAAAAAATTTCAACCTAAAAAATTTCAACCTATTTCATTTTTATCCCCCACCTCGCTTGGATGAGGAATTTGAGGGGGTAAATGGCCGTTCCTCCCATCCTGCTGTGCATGTTTACATGACAGTAAAATAAAAGGAGTGCTGAGAAAGAGCCACAGCGGATCTCCTTGTCAAGAAGTTTTAATACAGCCGTGAAGCTTTCTGGGTAACTTTGGGTGAGCTCCTCTCTCTTCTTCCTAACTTCACAGGGTTATTATGAGGATAAAAAAGCCATGGCGAAAGAGCACGAGCTTCTTCAGCAGCGGGTGAGTAAAGCAGACGTGACTAAGCATTGTTTAACCCCTTGCCAAGTTGATGATCTTTAATTTTGGGGGGGGGTGTTTAGGTGGCTTAAATGTCCCCTACCTTTGCCCTTCCATGGACCTCTGTCCATGGAAAGAGGCACTTTTCTGCCTACCCAGGGCTGCCACATACTCCCATCTCTGACTCAGTGGGTCTACTTATGTCTTGGCAGAAATGGATTACCAAACAAGAGGGCAAAAGAGGACTTCAATTTGCATAAAATTTGTATATGCTGATTTATATGTAGAGATGCGTTTACATATCCACTTTATTTATTTATTATTATATTTATTTGTTTATTGAAAACTTTTTTAGACTATGTCTTACCATAGTCTCAGGACAGTTTAGCAATAAGATGAAATAGAATAAAACACAGCATCCTAGTCAAATTCTTAACCAATCAAGAATAAAACCCATGTTAAAACAGTCAAACCTTAAAACATTGGGAATATAAAAAGGCTTTAGCCTGGCGCCGAAAAGAATAAAGTGACGGCACCAGGTGAACCTCTCTGGGGAGTGTATTCCACAACAGGGGGACCACTGTAGAGAAGGGCCTTCTTTGGGTAGTCACCCTCCTAATCTCCTTCAAGGAAGGCTCCCGGAGAAGGGCATCTGCCTCAGCTCTTAAGGGGCAGGCTAGCACATATGGAAGGAGACGCTCCTTCAGGGAACCAGGTCCTAAGTCTGCTTAAAGAGAAATACAATACTTCTTAGTACAGCAGGGAGGAGTGTCCACGTGACTGATGGAACTGCTCCCTTTGCTCTCCAGTGCAGAGAGGAACTAAGGAGCCCACTTCCCGGAGGTGTATTAGTGGCCTCCAACGTCTGTGGCTTTCAAGGGGACTGAGCAAGTTCCTGGAGGAGAAGGCCGTCAGTGGCTGCTAGCCCCGAGGACTTCATGCTGCGTCCAGTATCAGAGGCATGGTGCCTGTGTCTACCAGCTGCTGGGGAACAGGGGTGCAATTGTATGTATTCCTTGCTAGTTGTTTTTGCATCGGAGCAGAATGCTGGACCCCTTGCCCTGATCTTTTGATGCTCTGATGGCCTCCGCTCTTCCCTCCCTCTTGGAGGAGGGTCTTCTGACAGTCCTTCAAACAGAGGGCTGTCCATTGTAAAGCAGGACACCTGCTGACCTATTTGGACTCCACCCACTGGCCATGCACACTTGTCTGTGGGACTGCCACCCCTGCCAAATGGAAAAGGACAGAGGCTTCCATATCTCTGTGCTCAGGGATAAACATGATGTGATGCGGACAAAGGGCTCCACCACACCTGGAGGAACGTCTGTACTCCTTGCCACCTCGCCTGTCTCATGAACACGAGACGGTCTGGGCTTTGGCTGGAGCGTCGGATGGTCTCCACATGGCCCCTGCATGCATGCATCACAAGGCAGTCCTCTCTCAAAGACATGGGCATTCGGGACAGAAGCCCAAATAGAGTTTCTGCTCGTTGTTCCAAAATTGCAGCACCCTCAGGGACAGGTGCATGCGCACACAGGGGAATCGAGCATTTAATATTCCTGAAGTGCAATGGAGCAAGGAATGATTAATACTTTGCACTTTCTGTACCAAATTACTCATCCATTAGGGTTTCTACCTTTCCTCAAATACATGGCTTCATTCTTTCTCCCTCTCCAATTTGATAGGCTTAAACAATATCATTTTAATTAAATGCAAATGGGCTGCTGGGGATGGGGCTCTGTTCCACTGAAGCCTCTTGCCAATGGCCCCTGTAATTGCTTTGAAAGGTGGTGCACTAAGGGAAAGCGCAGCCCAATTACCAAGCAGGTGGCAGGGGAGATGCAGGGAGAGTGCATGGCTGCACTTAAAAAAGTGAGTGGCGTGGTACCCGTTCCAGCACAGAATGGGTTGCATTGGAGGCAGGGCAACAACAGGGCTGGCCAAGGCATTTCGCCACAGGGGGCCAAAGGCGAGACGGCCAGCACCCAATTCACTCCAGAGAGACCAGAAATGGATGCTTAGGTCATCGGTGACCAGATAATGTCCTCCACCACACCTCAAGGACAACGGGCTTGCTTAGGGGATTTTTTGAGGGGGGCTTTGGCTCCCAGCAGCTGCTACCTCAACTGCCTATCTCATTCTGCCTAATTATAGGGCCGGCATTGGGCGAGACGCCTTAGGGTGATGCTCAACTTCTGTTCGGGGAGCAGATTTTTGGGGGGGGGGGTTGTCTAGAGTGGCTATTTGTGGATATTTGCATCACTACCACCCTGAACTAAAAGGGCAGAAGAGGGCACTTGGCAAACATTATAATCTAAACAAAAATGCAGGACATCTCCCCCTCAACAGTGACCAAGAGCTGTTTGCTCTCTAAGTGCTCTTGATGGTTCCCTCCCAGGCCCAGCACTTCCTTGCAGTGGTTCCTTATCTTTATAGTCCACTTGGACTGGGCAACCCTTCAAAATAGTTCATAGATTCATGGATTCATAGGATAGTTGGGTTGGAAGGGGCCAAGGATGCCATCAGGTCCAACCCCCTGCTGGTTCAGGACACCATCCCATCCCACTCAGATAACCGCCCAGCTTTACCTTGAGAGTTCCTAGTGCGGGGGAGCCCACCACCTGTCCAGGCAACTGGTTCCTTGCCTTGGATTCTAGGTGAGGTCTGACAAGTGCAGAGTAAAGGGGAACCAGCACCTTTCTTGTTCTAGATGTGATACTTCTATATATGCAACCCAAAATGGCATTGTTCCTTTTTGTGGCTGCCGTTGTCATCCTCTAAGTAATATTTCAAATGGCAGTGAGGAACTGTCATCTACGAAAGACCCATAGAAATGTGGTCACTTTTTTGCTGGTGTTTTGGTGGCCAGTTGAAACATGGCTTTGAAGGAAGATATTTTGCATCAGGTGAAGGAATCGGGCTCTTCTCCAGCCTAAACCCCCATACCCCTGCTGTATTCTTTAAAAAGCTCCTTTTTTGGGGACTGGGTTTTAAGTTGGTTGGTTTCAAATCCATTTTACTTTTGCAATTTATTCTGCTCCTGTATTACTTTGACACCACTTGGGTAAAAGCAACAGGGGCACATACATTTCTGGAATAAATATGTTCATAAATAGCATCTCCGTCCTGACTTTTTCTCTCCAGAAGACCTGTCCAGCTTTGATGTGTTCGGTCGAACCCTGAACCAAACATCTCTCCAAGTTCCCCATTGTATCTTAATCCATTCCATGAATTCCTATTTTGCATTATTTACACCATGGGAAGCTCAGGTAATAGCTCTGCATGGCATTTTGACAAATCTTTGCTTTAAACCATGTCAGAACATTTGACAAAATTATTTTTTATGTGTAGGCATTCAATCCACTGAAGTCCAGTTCACAGAAAGGGGGGTGGGGGGAGACCGTCATGCAATCAGCACAAAATAAAAATATAACACTCCTGATCATTTATTCTTCCCATGCTCCCCAGCAGGCATTCTAAGTATGTCCAGACACATCCACGTAAAAGGCAGCAGGAGATATGATCTTTGCTTATTCTAGCTGTGGGTTGCATGGATAATGTGATTCAAGATAGATCTTATTTCATTCACCTTAATAGTTTGTCAAATGAGGATTTTTAAGTAACTGGAGGACGGTGCTTTGATGTGGGGGAGAACAAAACACAGAGCCAAAATGGAGAAAGGAAATCTGTCTCTGCTTGTTTGCTCGCTATTTTTGCTAGAGGCGATTCGGAAAAGAATCGATTCTTCACTGTGCAGAACAAAGCCAGGCACAGTCCGCTGGCTGTAAGGGCCAGTATCAAGGATAGGTATGATTGGGCACTTGAGAGGTACCCATCTGCCAGCTGGGACCCATAGACAAGGGACCCCAGGAGTTCCTTCTCCGCTTGGCCATCACAACTTGCTCCTTCGCCTGCCTCTGCCTCTGACCCAGACAGAGATGCCCAGGCAAGAGATGCCCAGGCCCCCTTGCTCACCAGCTCCCTGCCTGTCAAGCAAGTCATAGTGATGATGGGGCAGCGGATGAGAAGCAAGAGGAGCTGGCGAAAAAGTGTTCTGGTCCTGGAACTGGCACTGGCTTTCATCCTATATGTATTTACCGGGAAGTAAATCTCCCCGGGACCTACTCTTAAGAACATAAGAAACGCCATGCTGGATCAGACGCAAGGCCTTTCTATTCCAGCAGCCCATGTACACAGTGGCAAACCAGCTGCCCACGGGATTCCTCAGGAAGGATGGGTGCAAGGCGGCCTCAGCAACTGGTGCCCGTAGGTATGTCGCCTCTGGCAGAGGAGAAAGCACTCGGCTAGCAAGACTGGCAGCCACTGCTAGCCGCCTCCTGCATGAATCTGTCCGGTCCCTTTTTAAAGCCATTCATGCTGGAGGCCTTGCACATGAGCTGCTCCAGCTCCCTGGCCATTTTTGTTGCCCTTCTTGGTCCTTCCTCCATCTCAGTCATGCCCTTTCTCAGATAAGGTGACCAGAACTGAACACAACATCCCAAGAATGGTCACGCCAAGGATTTGCACAAGGGCAGTAAGACTGTGGCATTTCCATTTCCTATTCTAATGATTTCCTATTCTATTTCCTATTCCATTTCCTAATGATGCCTAGCATGGAGTTTGCCTTCTTCACAGCAGCTGAGCTCTGGGCCGACATTTTCATCCAGCTATCTACCGCCACCCCGAGATCCCTCTCTTGCTCAGCTACTGCCATTTCTGATCCCAGACTTGAATTTGGGATTGTTTGCCCGAACACGCATTACCCTGCACTTGAGCAAGTGGGTGTTTGATTGCGCTGCACCTTGCCTGAGGTTTGAATCCTGTGGCCCTTACATCATCCCAGCTGCTAGCAGCTCAGAGTGCTGCATAAGGATCTTCCCAGTGTCAAGTTATTTCTATCACATTTGTGATGATCAACATGGCTTGGAGACCACTGCTGCTCTCTTGAGCTCTGAAGACAAAGGTGGAAAGGCAGTGATGTTGATGGGCTGAAGAAATACATACATGCATGCCACCGTGGGCCATCCTTTAAACAAAAACTCTGCAAGTACTCCGTGCTTTTGAAAAACATGGTATCAGCAAACCAGCTATTGAAGAGGTGTGCAATATGGATAGAGTTACATAGAAACATAGCAAGTCAGAAGGGGCCTCCTGGGCCATCTGGTGTGACCCCCGGCTCCAGCCAGCTCTGCTCATGACATGTCTACCATGTGCATGCCCAGCCTCTTCTTGAACACCCTCAGCGATGGGGCTTCCACCACCTCCCATGGAAGCCCATTGCATACCCTCGGGGTCCTAACTGTCAGGAAGTACTTCCTGGTATCCAAATGGAACCTTGGTTCCTTGAGCTTGGCTCCATTGGAGCATATCCTGCCTTCCTCTGCCGGGGACAGGTCTCCACCCATCTCCGTGTGACACCCCCTCACATACCTGTATGTCGCCAACAGATCCCCTTGGAGTCTCCTCCTCTCCAGGCTGAAAAACCCAGTTCCCTCAGTCTCACCTCATACAGCTTCCCCTGCAATCTGGCCACCATCCTTGTGGCCCTACGCTGCACCAATTCCAACCAGGCTATAACCTACCTGTAATGTGGAGCCCAGAACTGAGCACAGTACTCCAGCCGTGGGTGCACCGGAATTTTGTCACCCTGCTGTGCTACAGGATGGTAGAGCTTTTGCATTAAAAGGAAAACTCCCCATGACTCAGAAGCTTTCTTAGAACACGGACTTAGGTCAGGGGTGGACAAGGGGTTTCAGGTCCCCCCAGTGTTTTTCCCATGCCCATTGCTGAACTTGCTGAAGAAATCTGGTGGCACATAAGGGAGCCTCCTTTTAAAAACCGAAGGCATTTGGTTTGGGTTCCTGTCCAAATTCATTGTCATGTCAATAGGAAAGGGGTATTTTAAAGGAAAAGAATGTCTTTTGCTACCTCCATGCTGCTGAATTTTGGTGGCAAACAGATGCCTCTGGTTTTTAGAAGACAGGTATTTTCCCTTGCCATCATCATTCTTCTAAATGCTGGCAGTGCAGTGGAAAGGGATTTAATTCCCAGGGGGAGTAGGGGGCAAGGTGGCCCACAGACCCCTGGACAAACAAGATAGGGGAAGGGTCCTCTACCTTTCAGATTTCTGTAGGTAAGGGCAATTATTCTTGCCCTTGCCTAATGAACAGAATCTGTTTTCCACACTCCCACTTCGTAATACAGCTATTAAACGGTCCCCTGCCTTCTTTTCAAAATGTCATCCTTCCTAGAAAATAATTTGCAGAGGGCTCAAGTTTAGTCTTTGCTATGGTAGCTTTGTCCCTGTCTGTTTGCAGTAGAGCTCCCTGCAAAGCATTTGGCTTTGGTCTAAGAGGTTCAGCTCTGGAAATGTTGCCTTTTCCACTTAGGGACCTTTATCGTTTAGGCGCAAAACCGATAACTGAAGTAGGCAGATCAGATATCCCAACACAAAGCAGGGAAGTCAGGAAAGACCTGAGGGTTCTGACTCAGATTAAAGAAAAGCTTTGTGGGCTCCTCTATAAAGAACTCAGCTTCCACCACCGGAGAAAAGACTAGGAGGAGGAGTACGTCCCAGGCTTCAAATGTTCCCTTTTATGAATATTAGTCAGTGTGGAAAACTTTGAAAGAACCAGCAATTTTTCAGGATCAAATGTTCAAACAATAGACTCACCCAAGCAATTGGTTAAGTAAACCACGCAGTCTTTTTTTTTTCGACCCTTGAACAATTATGGCTGTGGAACGCCAAAGCTGCAGCAAACCTCCAAACATTTGCAGAGAAGTTGAGAATGTAAACAGGGCTTCTGCTGTTTCTCAGCCTAGCCAAGAGCAAGCTCAGCGTGGAGCTCCGCAAACCAAAGCTAATTAGGAACGGAGGTGACTGAAATCAAAGAAAGGCCCTCTGAAGCACCATTGTGTTGGCCAGCGAGCGCTTGGATTCGCTCCTCTAGCTGTGCAGGGCCTTGTGCTGATAGCTGCTTGGAAGTGGGCTGCACCACCTGCCTTTTAGCACCAGCCAAGAAAAAAATGAAATGAAATGGATCAAGATGCTCCGTGGGAAAAGGCCTGCCTTGTGTGCAATGTGAAATAGTTTCTCCTTTCTTGGCCGGTGAAATCAAATGCATTTCAAAGTGTCAGAGAGGAGAGCAGGCCAGATCAAGGCCAGACCCTGCCACAGCCTCGGCCTTGTAAAAGGAGCATGCATCCAATGGCCAAAGAAGTTGATCTAATTAATAGTCCCAAGATCCTGCCTTTCTTAGGGTGTCCATGCATCCTCATGTACAAAGGACAGTCTTCTATTTCAAAAAGCTCATACAGCATAGCGCTTGGTTTGAAGGCATCCTTTTCTGATGGCCTGCTCATCCAAACTCATTTTGTGGATAAGGTCCCCTGAGAAAGAAGCCAAAAAGAAGGGAGCAAAAAGAAGGGAAGTGGGCATGACAAAACCAAGGCTGCCATAATGTGGCCACACCTTGCGAAGGCAAAACTCCTCGGAGAAGACAATCGTGCTGGGATAAGTCACAAGGAGAAGAAGAAAAAGAAGACCCCATATGAGGTGGATTGCTCCCTAAAGGAAGCCGCAGCCTGGAATTTGTGAGTGCTTGGCATTCTGGGGGCATCCATTCATGGAGTCGCCCTAAGTCAGGGACGACTTCATGGCAACAAGAAGAGAAGAAAAAGGGGAAAGCAGAAATCTTGTAGTTGCTAACCACACAAGGGAATGGACAGCAGCACGAACAGGGACACCTGCCCTCAGTCTTCCTTCCTATGTAAATTATAGCAGACCCTTCCAGATGTGTATCAATGTGCATAAATGATACATATGTAAATTATATTGTCTTCTTTTTGTAACTGGGAATCTTGCCTTGCCATGCAATATAGGCTGTTTGGAGATTGTGTGTGTGTGCGTGCGCCTCCTTTATGCACCCATCCTTGGAGGGCAATTGTACCTACAGATCTTGCCTCTTTGCAGTGAGCCTAAGAAGCTCAGGTCTGAACAAGGCACTTCTTGTGTACACACTCTAATGTGAGCTTCAGATGTGGGATCCATAACCAGGCTGGAAACATGGAGCATAAAAGTCACGCCCCCAAAGCCTGCAAGGGCTGGGATGCTCACACATGTCTGCAGTTACCTTCCCAAAGCCCTTGGGTTAAGGCACTTAGATGCCTGGTTAAATTGAGCAAGCACTGGCTCCTGGCTTGTGCAGGCTCTCAGCAAAGCAGGGATGTCTGAGAAATTCGTTTTGGTTCGTTTTTAATCAGGACTTTACCATGCCCGCAAAATTTGAACCAAACACAGTCCCAGATGCTATCAGTGGTGAAAAGTCTGCACCATTTCCAAGCTTGCAATATGATGCTCAGGCCAAAAATGAATAAAGAATGCATTCATGTACATTACAGACATGTGCACATTTGAAAATGTGCACCACAGATGCGTACATCTGAAAAAACTGGCACACAAATACTCATGGACTTTCATGCCAAAAGAAAAGACAGAGTTTGTAACCTGATGCAGACCCAATTCAGAACAAACTTCGAGGCAGAATTCAATAATCTTCAAGGAGCTGGCATTTTGTTGATTTGCACATCAAAGGTCAACGTGCCCTCTGGTTGCCTGCTGAGTGAAGGACCAGCTCCAGCTGGTATGTTTAGTTACCACTGCAGTGGCTTCAGTGCTCAGAGAAATTTTAATGGTGGTTACCCAACTCCTAGTCACTGCTAAGCTTGCCAACCCAGGTAAAAATACATGCACAGGAGATGGGACAATGCCCAGGACAGGTCCCAACCCTGGATCATCAAGATCCCAAATCTGTGGCCAGCTTAGAATAAACAGATTACATTCAAGAATGACTTGAGGGTTTGCCTGGCAACTGGTTGAAAATAGGGATTGATAAATGTGTCACGTTCACTTTCTCCCACACTGGAATGTTTAAAATCTCCAGTTCTTTACTTTGTGTTTATGAAGTGCATTTTAGTGAGTTCTTACCTGAAAGCAAATGGAAATTAAATTCTTGCCCACCTGCACCAGTCAAATTCAGTAGGTGTGGTTATTGGTTGCACCTGCACACATGTAGTTATTAAAGATGAAGAGCCTGCCAGATAAATGGAGGTGATCTTAATTTAGCAACACAAACAGGGCTGAATGCAGAAGAGTTTAAAACCAGACTCAAAGCCCTTTGGGTGGATGAATCAGATGAATCTATTTCACTTTTTTGTGTAGGCATTAAAAAAAACCCCTCAAATTCCTTCTTTGACACTTGTGGAGAAATTTGTGCATGCATTGGCATAAATTCTTTCCAAAAAGTGAGCCAAATAAAATTCTTGCCCATCCTCATTGAAAGAGATGAATATGCAAGATTTTGGGGAGTACACCAAAGCATATCTTGAAAGAGTTAGGAAAGAGAGACTGGTTGACCAAGTCAGTGGATGTCTCTTGTAATTCTGTACTGAAATAAATATTATGGGATGTTGAGGGATCAGAGGGGAGTTTAGCTGCAAAGCTGTTAATGGATTCCAACCAATGTTCTAAGAATCCACAGGGCTTCACCAGAGAGAATCACCTCATGCACATAACAAGGCATAAAATAGCTTTGGATTCAGTGCAAGGCAGCCGTGCTGATGCTACATTACCTTGACCTTGCGGAGATGAATTTTCCTGACAGCTTGTTTAAAACACAAATGAGCTCTGTGTTTATTATTGAAAAATGGGAATGCCCAGTGGGAGGCCCACTTACTTTGCAACTAAACAGGTGACTGAGGACAAGAGGACCAATCCATCTTCCTCTTGGAGGCTGCAGACCACCATCTTATATGGGAAAGGCATGTAGGAACAGCACTGTCCCCCCACTGCTGAAGGAGTTCAGTGATGCGGCTTGCCAAGGGATGCCCAGACTGAGCCACCAGGAAGCACTTCCCATCTGCAGTGGGCAAATGGGAGCCATTCTGCTTCCTTTCTGCATTTGCTTGCCATTTTTATTAGCCCACTTTCTTCTATTGGCCGTTTGGGAATGTGCACATCAGTGATTCTGAAACGGCTGAGGTCTTTGAGTGGGTTGTTCAAGCACCAGGACAGGACTGGCTACACTGTTCCTTCTCACCCTATTATCCCCCTTTGATCAGAGTGGGGGATATGGCATGACGTGTGACCATCAGTGAAATCCTTGTACATCCTTACACCTGGGTTCAATCCCCAGCATCTCCAGTAAAACGGATGAGGGACTGGGGACCACCTTCTGCCTGAGACCCAGGTGAGATGTTGCCAGTCAGGGAAAGCAATGCTGGGGTAAGTAGGCAGTGATCTGACTTGGTAGGTCGGAGTTTACTGTGTTCCTGAAGGGAGAAGGTGGCAAGCGAAGGAAGACTTGGTGGGAGGGTACAGTGCTGCATGGTATGGAGAAATGGAGAGGCAGAGAGGGGTCCTTCCCACCTCAGTGGCAGTTCAGGACTAATAAAAGGGTGCTCTTCCTCACGCAGTGGATAGTTGAAATAACGGAATGCATTTCCACAAGATGTAGTGATGGCCACCCGTTTGGATGGCTTCAAAGGAGGGTTGGACCAATTCATGGAGGAGAAAGCTTCATGTGGCTACAAGCCCTGGGGACAGTGCTACCCCCAGCATCAGAGACAGTATGCTGGGGAACATGGCTGTCGCACTCATGTCTAGCTTGGGGGTTTCCCTTGAAAGGCTGATTGGCCACTGCGTAGGCAGAACGCTGGACCGGATGGACCAGCAGCTCCCTTCCTATGTTATTCCTAACTCTTCTCTCACAAGGACGAGTTTATTTAAAACTTTCGAAGAGCTAGTCTTTAGCCTTTAGGATAGGACTCCATGATTTTCTTTCCTTCCTCTAGTACATATGGTAGATATATTAGTGTGAGAGAGCCAGTGTGGTGCAGTGGTTCAGGGCACGGGACTGGGACTCAGACGATCCGGGTTCTAGTCCCCACTCAGCCATGGAGCCAACTGGGTGACTTTGGGCCAGTCACAGACCCTCAGCCCAACCTACCTCACAGGGTTGTTGTTGTGGGGATAAGATGGAGGAGGAGAATGATGTAAGCTGCCTTGAGCCCTTTGTAGGAAAAAGGCAGGCTATAAATCGAAAAACAAACAAACAAATAAAATATATTAAGTGTACAGGAAATTTGGTCTGAGATGCATGGATTCCCCTGCTGAGAAATCTGCTTGCAGCATACACAATTGCCAAGTTTTATAAGTGAATAAAAAGATAGAGTGGATGAACAGATTTTTCTAACCTAGCTTGCTCCTTGGTGGGGATGGGGTTGAGAGGGAGAGCGTGGAAGGAACGGGTACCCCGCAGAGGGAAGCAACATTTTCTAAATGAGGGCTTATCAGGTGCGATAGAGACCCCTGTTGTTTTGAACAGCTGCGGGCTCTGTGAAATGTGCAATTTTCACAAGGGGTGGGAGGTTTTAACACCAGGCTGCAGGTGCGATTCCAGGACATGATGAAAGAGATGAATGAACCTGCTGCAGACTTCCTGTTTTCTCTTCTTAGTGTGCAGGGGAGATTCAGTCTTTTATTAAACACCAATCGTTCTGAAGGATTGGTCAGAAAGAGGGCTCTTACATTATCCCACACCTCCCTCCCTCTGTGTGTGTGCATGTGCGTGCATCCGTGTGTGCGTGCGTGCGTGTGTTAGAGATTGAGAGAAAGGTTCCGTTCTGTTGGCTCTGATGAGAATTCATCAAAATTTGTGACTCTTTCCAAATTCAGGGCAAAAAGAACTTGGGATTGAACAGGGAACAAAAGAATGTGCAAGAAAATGAAATGAAAATTTGGCCACCCAGACCCAGGGCTGTGAGTACTTTGCCTTGCTCCAAATCCCTACGGTAGTGCTGAATTAGGGTGGTCACCTCGTTTTTTCCTAACATGTTCTTCCTCTCTGCAGCTGCATCGTGTTGCACCCATGCTGAGAATAGCCGAACCCACTGAATTTTGCAGGTGCAGGGAGGCGACGATCTCATTGCTGTTGGATTTTGGTGAGAGCTGACCAGAATTTGCCAAGCTCTTCACATTCAGGAGGGAAAGAACTCAAGATGCAAATATGGGATAAAGGAGAACGGGAGAGCACCCACGCCTGGTCTGTGTGCACACAACACATTTCGGAGCAGCCTGCACACCAAGAAACACAGCATTCTCCACGGAGCTCCTCTCGGCACAGTTCCCCATGCATGGCGGGGGAGGGACTGAATGGCAACCAACACACCCGCATAGGCAGGTTGGGATATCCAAGGATGACCCTGCGAGGAAGGTATGCAATGCTTCCTGGCCCCTTTACAGTGCCTCCGGGTAGTGTGTATGTGTGTTTGGGATGGAAGCTGCAGCCTAGGAGTACCAACTACCTCACACTTCTTCCCCTTCCGCACCTTCCCTTATTGCCCAAATGATTCCCCAGGTTTGCATCAGCCGAACATGGCAAAATTAGTTGGCCATTGGGCCAGACTCTACCAACTCATGTGCCACACAAAAGAATTTTGACCTGGCCAGAGAAAGACGGATTTCCTGTATTCCTCTTTTCCTGATTTCCTGAGAGCATCTACCTAGTGGATGGTATAAGCGTTTGATTAATTAACTTAATAAAGGAATGGATAATCCTAATCCCGCTGCCCAGAGGGAATGGATGCTCTGCTAGGAAGGGAGGAAGCCATCTCTGCTTCCATCCTTTTCCCTCAATAAAGTGGGAACATTTTGTATTGTTCGGGACATGAATAAGGGTGGCCTTTGGCAGGTGCGAGGGGGCAGAAAAAAGATTCCACACAAGGTTTGCTCTCTGTAGGAGAGAATGGAGTTTGCCTATTTATTTATTTACTTATTAAATATCTTTCTGCCCCTTTTTCTTTCAAAGAACTCAAGGCAACTTGCATAATCATCCCCTCATCTCTTTCCATCTTATCCTCCACATCCTGTAGGATTATTCAATGGTACATAAATCCAATCAATCAGCCACAAACCTGTGACGTAGGTTGGACTGAAGGTCTGGTGACTGGTCCAAAGTCCCACAATGAGCTACTTAACCACTACACCACACTGGCTCTGCATGACTACAGCAGGTGCTCCACACCTGGAGGGAGAGTGCAGCCTCCTCTCGTAACCCTAAAGCAGGTGTGTGCCATTTCTGCATGCCCCCACGTATGTACAGGTGTGTCTCTGCATCCCCACTGCAGGATGCCTGTGCATTTGTGTGCAGGTGAAGCACTTGTACGATTCTTGCGCTGAGCAGAGGTTGCACTGGGTGACTGCCAAGCCCCAGCCAGCTGGAGAATTCTGCAATTCCATGGCAACCTGGACCACGCTGCTTGCTTCTAGCTGCTTGCTTATTAGCTGCCACCACAGGAAACTAGCCATCCACTCTCTTCCTCTCTGCTGCATTCCTCCAGCCCTGTGCTCATTAGCAGGTGCTTCTGGAACCTGATCTCTTGACTTGCCTTTCAGAAGCTTTCCCACCTGTCCAAGATGTTCAGACCCTGTTTTTGCTAAGGGCACTGACAGCCAGTTAACCCCAACCGCAAGAAGCCCGGAGCAGCCTCGCGCAGTGAAGAGCGAAACCCAAGGCCAATTCGGTGATCTTTGCTCTGACATCTCTAGGCGTGTTGGGATCAGAGGAAGTCTTGTGAAGGCCATTTTTGATCAGAGCAGGTGCCTCTGCTGCTCTGAAAGATTATATGAGGTGTTTTCAGTCCCAGTCACCTTCCTGTCAGACAAGGACAAGATCACAAACCACAGAATAAGGCTGGAGGGATGTGACATTAGGTTAGTGGTGCCAAATTTTGGTCCCATGGACCACCTCTGTCCCACTTGCAGGCCCCATCCAGCAATCCGGGGATGCTGGATGGTCACAGATCTCTCCCTCCTACATGTGCCGCTTGTTTGGCACTTCTTGGCATTTGTGTGGTTGTTTCCCCCATTTTAAGCACTGAAATGCCTTTCCTAAAGCTTAGTTCCTGGCAGGAAGAGCTTCACTCGCCAGTATGTTGGTGCTTTTTTTGGTTACCTTTGACTCTACACCATTTGCCTTCAGTACTGCCCACCTTTGCTACATGGGCCCAAAAATGGTTTTTTTTTTTTTGGCTCCCAGGGGACAAGATCCACATTCTCACCTGGACTACTGTGCTCTTTAGCTGGTGGGAAGATGCCATTTTCAGCTCTGCTCGGCAGCAAAATGCCACCGGCTGGCCCTGAGCATGACTTCACTGGAATAGGAACTGAGCTGATTTTCCCTGGGTGATGTTGGCTGGAGTTGTCAGTGCTGGAATTTGGGTGGTTTTAGGAAGCCGTTGCTGGACAGGGTCCTTATGGGAATGTCTATGCTGTTCCAAAGATAACCTGTTCACAGGTTGCCTGTAATGTACCCCTGGGTGTAAGCTGAAGCAGAACTGCCCTTCTCCCCTGAATCCCAGCACTGCATCGCCATGCAAGTCTCACCGTTGGACATCTGCACATTTTCTGCAGGTGGCCCTTTAAATGCCAGGGCCGCTTGTACACAGGGGCTCCGTGCAGCGAGGAACACCGTGTAACTGTTCCTTACAAAGCAGAGCCCCTGTGTTCAAGCAATGGCTTGCAGGCAGAGCATCCTCTACAGAGAACAGTGTTCAGTGTGAAAGCATTGCAGAGGGTGTCTTGCATGGTAGCTGTGAGCTCTGGGGCTCAGATGAAACCTAGTGGAATTCACCCCTCTTCAGTTTCTGGACTTCCTCTCATGCTTGGCTTGGTCTTGGCAAGCAAGCCAAACTGAGAGAAATCCGCAAAAACTTGCAGAATGAAGGTTGTGCAACTGGCATCAGATACAGCAGCAGAAACAGAGAAAAGCATTTCCCCAGTACATGGGGCTGGATTCCTGGCAAGTGCCCTGCAGATGCTGGACACGTTCCGCAGGAACCTGGAATTCAGGCTGCTATAGAGCGGAGTCCAAGGAGGTGAGCCCAGTGGATTCCCATAGCATATACGGATTAAGGTGAGATACTAGATTCCCTCGATTCAACCCCAGTTAGGTCCCATCTTGAATGTCCGATTATGGTCAACAGAAGCATTAACAAGAAGTATTGGCCTCCCTTCTACCTTTGGTCACACCTGCCACTGGAGCATGGCTCCCGACTGTCTCGCCAAAGAATTCTCCACTCAGATGGAAAGAGGCTTGACAGCCCTGACCTAAACTATTGGCCTGTATACATGAACCCCCTTTCTCCGGTTGTCTCTTAAAGAGGTTCTTCCCCAGCCAAATGCTGCTCAAGCTGACATGTGGAAAGCCTTTCCCCTTCCAGCAGCTTCTGTGCAACACACCAGAGCAGCAAGCCCTGCAAGACAGTTTTCCTGTACGTTTTGCTTCTGTGTTCCAACCTCTCTGTCTCCAGCAGGGATTTGACAGACGATCTCGGCTTTCTCCTGTAATTGTGCATCGTTATCACTAATTCACACAGACATCGTAGATTCTATGATTCTGTGTCTAGTGCCTAGGGATTCTTGATCTCGATCTCTCTCTGTGAATTCTTCCCACCCTTTCGGAGGATTTTTTTTTTTTTTAATACATGCAGAAATCTATTTTGCTCTTTTCTGTCATTTTTCAACATAAATCAGGGTGAAGGTGTCAAGAGGCTATTGTTTGAGGTATCACTAGACTGAAGATCAGATACAAAGAAAAACGCATGGGATTCTCATGCCCATTGTACAAGATTTACGCTGCTTCATGGTGGCCCTCTGCAGCCGTGCAGTGCAGTGCTTGGGGAGTGAACTGGGGCTCAGGAGAGCAGGGTTCGAGTCCCCGCTCAGCCATGGAGATCCCTCACTGCTTTTGGACCGGTCCTGACTCTCAGCCTGTCCTTGCCTCACACAGATGCTGTTGCGAGGATAAAGCGGAGAGGAGAAGGTTGTAAGTCACCTTGCAAGAGGAAGAAGCACTTGGTATACATGCAATATAATTATAATAATAAACATCCCCAGCAAAGACAAAAATGGAGCCCTAAATGCAAGTACAAATGTGGCAGTGAACAGGAGGGTTCGGCTTCAGGTGTCTTTGGAGCAATCACAGAGAACGCATTGTGCTTTGAAAGGGCCCCGCTCCAAGGGGATTTCAGAGAATTTGAAATTGGCCCCTGGAGCTGGGGAGAGCGCCCACGGCTGGTGGTGCTACAGCTGACCATAGAGGCTTCGTTGCAAAGGCTGGCTGTTAGACGGTGGGGTTGCTGAAGAGGGAGGCAGGTAAGGGGGAGTGAAGAAAGAGAAATGGGGGCAGGGAAAGGGAGAAGGAGAGGGGGTGGGGAGTGGGAGACAGGGAGGAATGTATGTGTGGGGGAGAAGAAAGAGGGGATGAAGCGGTGGTGTTCCTCCAGGCTTTTGTCTCTGATCCAGCCCAGTGCTGGCACGTGGGAGCAACGGGTATTCCCAGAGCCCTTGGTGGCAAAGAGGCTGTCCAGCACTGATGCAGCAGGCGCATAAAGCAAGGGGAAGACTGGTGGAGCTGTTGGGGGTGCCCAAAGACTCTTGGTCTCCAAGGGGGAGATGGGGATTCAAGGAGCAATGCCACAGCTCGGCTCCTGGAGGGTTCTTGTGCACCACCCAGAGGAAGAGCCATGACCTTGTGAGATGTGGTGAGCCTCCCACCTAGGGCGGCAGAGCTAGAGGTCTCCTGGCCAAGGAGAGGAGCCCGTATGGGCTTCTGTTCTGCTCTCCAGTCCCAGGGCGCCTGGGAGTGTTGTCTTGGTGCAACGCAGTGCCGTTCACTAGCCCTGTCCACTCCTCTACTCTCAGTGGTTTCATCAGGGAGAGTGAGGCCCTTGAACTCCAGCATCCTGCCCACCCCGGACCCACAGCCATACAAGCCTGTCCAAATGCTGACATCAGCTGCTGAGGTGTTGCTTTCTGTCCCACCGTCAACAACTACCAGGCAGGTGGGCACAAGCGGGAAGGCTTTTTCAGTGTGGACCCCATCCTGCCTTGGGAGATTTGCTTGACTTTGCCTCTTTGTGCATTGCAAAACCTGTTTTAAAGACCCTCTTGCTTATATGCAGAGGTTTAAAAAATAATGCTTGCATTACTGATGCTTGTTTCCTCCACCCCTTGTTTGTTTTTACGTAGTGCATTTAGGAGTTAATTCTAAGTTTGTTGAATAAACCACCTTGAGGAGGTTTTATGTCTTCAAGGGAGTTTATCAATATTTAAAATAAAGCACATGTTAAAGATGCCCCCAAACTTGACTCTGTCTGGTGGGAGGTCATTTTGGTCCATGGAAACCCCAATTGCATTTTGTTCTTCCAGATGTCCTCAAGCTGCCTGGGTCTCCTTTTAATGTGGCTGTTAAAAAAAGGGCGTGTTTTAAGCAAGTGGGATACACTAAATGCATCTACTTTCTGGGCAAAGGAGAAGCAGCACGGAATCAGAGAAGACTGTCGGGAGTAAAACATGCTAAAAGCTCCAAATTCTCTTGGAAGCCTTTTGCCTGCACCCCAAGGAGGTCTCCTGGCCTTGGGCCATGTCTTTTAAAGGTCACATCTTTTAACATGCCCAGATGGCGGGAGGGGGTATTTCTTCCTTCCCACAGGCCTGAATGTGTGCCTTGGAAGGAGGGTAAGGGGCCAGGTGCGGAAACCTGTGGACCCCCCAGCCAGTGTAGCGACAGATAGTGGGAACTGCTGGTGTTGTGAGAGGGCTGGCCAGCTACGGGGAATGCAACCCAGATGGCTAATGGCTTTGCCATGCTCCAGTTCTCCTTGCATCTGCAGGTCTGGCAGGTGACTTGCCAGCCCGCCTTCGGGTCTCTGGATGCTGCTTTTGATTGCCAGCACAGTCCAGAGCCAGGCCTTCCCCATCGACGACTTAGCAGGAGATGAGGCAGCTATTCCAGCATGCATCACCGAGACTTGGGTGGGCAAGCAGGGAAGAAGTAGCCTCTCCTAGTTATGTCCACCAGGGTAGTTGGTCCAGCACTGAAGAAGACCTGAGGGCCAGAAGGTGGGTGCTGCTCTGGTCTGTAGGAATCTCTTTCCCTCCAGACTCCCTGTCTGCCTGACTACTGGTCTGGAGAGCTTGTACTGGCTGATGAGCTGGAGGGACAGATTAGGGATTTCGTTGATGTATCACCCACCCCACCGCTCAAAAGGGTCTCTGTTGTGATGCTGATGTTCTCCCAGACTGTTGGTCTTGGGGACAGCAACATCCATGCTGAGAGCACCTTGTGAGACAGTGCGGCAGGTGGTGAGAGTACTGAGCTGGGGACCCAGGAGATGCGGGTTCTAGTCCCCCTTAGCCATGTTGTTGTGAGGATAACACAGAACTCTGTAACAAGGAACCTTGGTTTCCTTGCAAGAGGAAAGAAGTGGGATATAAAGGCAATGTAAGAATAATTTGGAGCTTCTCAGGATTTCGTGGACTCCCCGAAATTCATGGGACTTTCTTAAGATGTGCTTGGCTGGAAACATGGACCAAGGCAGACCCTGTGTGTGGTCATTCAGCCAGGCATGGGGAGAGCGATTTGAAGCTGGGGGCTTTGATTCAGTTCCTTGGCCATGGTCAGATCCCTCCCTCCCTGTTGAGATTTAGACTAACAAGGACCTCTCCCCTCCGTACGGTTAAAATGCTTCACCCCCAGAGGCCAATCTGGGTGGTTTCCTGAGGGTCCATGGGGGGTTTTCATTGACATGGCTGGCAGTTCTGTTGAATCCCTGGTTGGCCTCTGGAACAGAGAAATGACCCAGGTGGTTGAACCACTTGCTCCTGAGCACCCTTTCAGTGCAGCACATGCGCAGCTTCACGGTATGCCCTGGAGCTGAGAGTGATGAGGCAGCACAGGAGATGGCCTGGCCAGGGGAAGACTTCCTACTGAGTGCCGTCAAGCTGTGGTAAGGTAGGTATATTTAGGAGCAGTGAGGGTAGCAAAGAAACACCATCTCACTGCATCTATCCAATGCTCCATCTGCTGCCCAGAGGAACCCCTTAGGGTTATCTGGGGCCTATTACATGCTTGGCCCAAGGACAACTTAGACCCACTGGAGGCCTGCTTTAATGTACTTGCCAGGCACTTCTGGGATAACATTTTTTGCATCTGTCAGGACCTAGTCTCCAATTCTGCAGCAGATGCATCTGACAAGTATCCCAGAGCACAGCCTGATCTCATTTTCTTGGATGAGTTTCAGTCAGTGCAACCTGGGATGACAACAAAGAGCTTGGCCAGGTCCACAAAACCTTGTCCCTCCTGGATTTTTGTTCCTCTTGGTTTATAAAAAAAACTGCAGGGTGGAGAGAGCCGGCTGGGTCAGGGAGGTGAGCAACATCTCTCTACAAGAGGGAGTGGTCTTCTTCAAAGCGGTGGTGGTGAGGCCTCAAAGGCTGCCACAAAGAGGAAGGTCAAGATCTCTTCTTCCTGATGCCAGAGTGTGGGACATGGAACAATTAATTCAAGTTGTGACAACCCAGATTCAGGCTGGACATCAGGAAAAGCTTCCTCACTGTCAGAGCAATAGGACAGTGGAGCCAGCTGCCTGGAGAGGTGGCGGGCTCTCCCACACTGGAGACATTCAAGGGGAAACTGGACAGCCCTCTGAGTGGGATGGTGTAACTTGGTGTCCTGCAACAGCAGGGGCTTGGACCTGATGGCCTTCTTGGCCCCTTCCAGCTCTACTATTCTATGGTTCTATGATTCTAAGCCTTCTTTGGATCCAGGATACCCAAATAAAGCTGAAGTGAATGTTCTCTTCCTGGGCAAGGGCCTTGAGTGGATGGTGGCCAGCTAGCTCCAGGCACCCTGGGAGGCGTCTATTACCTGGCTCCGTTTCAGTCAGGAATTTGGCACAGGGATGGCTTGAGTCATCTTGCATAATGAGCTTTGCTGGGAGAGAGATGGGGGAGTGTGGGTCCATTGATACCCCTGGATCTCTTAGTGACCTTCAGTACCCTCAGCCATGGTATCCTTCTCTGAGTTAGGAGTGCAGGGCACTGCATTGCAGTGGTTCCGCCCCTACATGGATCGTGGCTGAGTTCAGTCCTCCCGCTGTAGCATTTCAGAGGGGAAAGGAAGGCAGAAGCACCTTCAGGATAGCTGTATTCTGGGAAGTCCTGTCTCCCCCCTTTCCCAGGAACACCCTCTTCCCCCTTTCTCCCACGTTGTTCCTGTGCCTTGGAGAAGCAACTGGCACAGTCCATTTCATGCTGGTCGCGAGGTGGGGAGAGGGGATGGAAGCTTTGATCTCCACCTCGGAGCTAGGAGCTCTTTTCCAGCCAGTGGAGCAGAGCCGTTCTTTGGATCTTTAAATCCAAAGCACTCAAGGGCCTGCTAGATGCTACAAGGATGTTTTTCCCATGTTTTGCTTTTTTTAAAACTATACTTGTTCTACCTGTTGTTGCCTCAATTTCCTTAACTTTATTTCAAAATAAAATTTCACGATGCTAATAAATACACTGCCAAGATGCACTCCAGAACAGCAACCGCCTGATGGGCCAAACAGGGAATAGAACTGTTTACTACACTTGAATTTTAGAAATGGAATTCATGGACACAGGAAAGGGGAGCAGTTGGAACCAGAAGAGCTGCTCATGGGGAGAGGGAGGTTAGCACTCCTCTAACTGCCTACCGCTCCAAGGAAAACCCAGGACTCCTCTGAAACCTTCTGCTGAACGATAGGAAAGGAGTACCTGTTTGTGCCAAGGTGGGCATGCCTATTCAGTCTGATAGTTTCTTCCTCCCTCCCTCCCTCCATGTGTGTGTGTGTGTGTGTGTGCGCATGTGCATGCGATTTTTATCAGCGCTGCAGCACTAGGTCTTTGGGGTGCAATCCATGCTGGCAAATTCATGTCCTGCACTTACCCAAAGCTCTAAAGCCAGCAAAGTGGCCGAGTCAAATGTTTAGTTAAGAGGAATGGTAACCTGAAAAGTTCCTTGTGGCTCCCTAGGATCAACAAACCCAGAATAAATTATGCAACATGTGAGAAATGGTGCCGATTTACTCAGCTGGGAGGACATCTACATGTCACCATTTTTCTTGACACAGAATTTGGCTTAGGGATATAGCTGTCAATTTTGGTTTCCCTTGGCTTTTCATCTTTGCAAAATTAAATTCAGTTTGTCCAAAGTCTGCAAGGAAACTCAAAAGCACTGTTGTATACATTTCTTCTAATCCATGCATTCCCTCGATATACATATTTTGCAAGTCACTTTCCTAATGTAAGGCATTTTCGATGCCTTGCAATACATGCATGGGTATGCATGCATTCCCTCCCCCCACTTTTTACTGGAAAGCTCCATTTCAAAATTCAGATCAGAGCAAAATCCAAAGGTTGACAGAATGTTGGTTCATATGTGCAGCTGGGGTGGTACATAAATTCATTTTAAAATAACAACAAAGCTCATTTCTCCCACCTCTAATTTGGATTGACTGGATGCAAACCTTTTTTTTTTAAAGCAGCAATCACTGCATGATTTGAGACCATCCATACAATCTGTTGACCTAGCTACTGACCCCAGCAGTGGGGCTGACGCATTCACACACAGTTTTCAAACTCAGGGGAAGATTTAGCAAAAAAAGTAGTTTGCACTTTCCTGGGAGCTGCATCTGAACAAGACGCTTAAAAGGCTGCTTTTTAAGATTAAAGTCAAGCATGAGCTTTGCTTTCAGCTGCCATAAAGGACCAACAGAATTAACTTCTGCCCTTCTGCTTTTCTGAAAATGTGCATGGAAATTGGAAAAAAAAGAAAGCAGGGGAAAAAAAGTCTATCAACTCCCCTCCGCCATGTCCTTGTGCCTTTGCTTCTAGGCCACTAACAAGTATCAAGCAAAGCATAATAACTGATGGACACATACACAAAATTATGTAAGAACCAGCAAAGCTCTGTAAGCCAAGTGATTATATAAAGCAGAGAAAGCCAAGACTTATTTAATTTCAATCCAGCCACAAGACTGGCCTCAGTGCACAGAGGCTGGGATTAGTCATTCTTGGGTAATGCCAGACACATTTGTATAGATCAGCTGCCTTTCCCTTATGATGTGACGTCACAAGGCTTTCTCTTTAATAAAAGGAATTGGAAGGACGACATTCAGAGTTGCATGCCAGAGTTCGTCTTTTCCTCTGCCTCCTCTGTCTTTTCCTCTGTTCTCCAACTGTTTGATCAAGTTTAAAATGTAGAGCTGCATGGAATTCTAAACTCATGTAAGACCCAGTTCCAAAGTTCTGCCGTCTACTTGTGTGACCAAGAGACAGGCTCTGGGTTAGGGACAGGCAAATACTGCATGTGTTTTGTCAACAACGGTTTGTCAGTTTCTCAGCTGCTCCCTTGAATTATTTGGATTTTTAGTTGAGTCAGTTTAGTACTGTCTGGGCAAAATGACATATTTTCGACCCTTCTCATTGGATCCTAAGGAAAATAAATGGCTTCTAGATCTTTTTTTCCAAAGGGAAATAAAATTTCAGTGAAATGTTATTGTGGGTGGGGTGCAGAGTTCCAATGTGTACCTTAGTTACAAGACGTGTGTACCTAGCAACACACGGGTATGAGAAGGCGTGCCACACAGGGGTGGGTCATGACCTTTTTTCCCCTGCAGTGAAGGGCAGCTCAAGAAACCCAGATTTGGGGTGGATGCCAGGAAGTACTTCCTGGTGGTTAAGGGTATGGAATGGGCTTCCACAGGAGATGGTGAAAGCCCCATTGGTGAGGGTGTTCTAGGACAGGCTGGACATGCACATGGTAGGCATGTCATGAGTGAAGCTGACTGGAGCCAAGGGCCAGACTAGATGACCCGGGAGGACCCTTCTGACTCATTGTTTCTTTCTATGTTTCCGTGTGTGTGTGCGTGTGCATTTTCATGTGTGAATGTTTCCACCAGGCTGCAACCTCCTTGGGTTTCCAGATTTCAGTTAAAGGCCAGAGAAAGTCATTGTGAGGTCACTCCTCACCTGTGTGGGACTTTTTCAGGTAGGAAAGAAGAGGCTTCAAAGTTTTACAGCAGGAAGAAACTCATGCACTGCACTGCCAACCATTTTGCAACTATAAAGTAAGCTCAAAAGCACTGCAAAAGGTTTTCTAAAGCAGCCTAAGGATGAGGCAGAAAAATGAAAGCCTCTTTCATTCCAGATGGAAAACTTTGGGGAAATCAGCAGTCAGGTTTTGATGGAGAACTGCCTTAGCACTGGCAAGGAAAACCAGAAGCTGATGAGGATCCCCAGGTTGTTCTTACGCCTTGGGGAAGCCTAGCGTATCCTGGATCAAGGAAGCAGAGCTCATCCATGTCACTGACCTATGCTGGACCAAGGGGAGTTGGTAGACCTTGGGAGGTACCTCCAGGCTGCCATTCTGGAAGACATTTCACCAGGTGAGTCTGGAGAATCAAGAGACTCAGTCCATGCCTCCACTCCCAGTGTGGCACAGACAGTGAGTTCTAGGTCAGCCACTGCTCTTGCTATGCAGTGAAAGTCTGGGGAGGGGGTGAATTTCATCCTTGCCTGCACAATGCCCCCTGGAGCTGGTGATGCTAATTTCCCATGAGCCCTTCAACCAGAAGGGCACCTGTGGGCACATGGTAAGATCCTTGATTTTCCTCCAACATCTGAAGTGTTTGCTTCTGACCCCCTGTGTGTGGGTATATCAAGTCCTAGCTTGCGGCAGAATTCTGGAGAGTGAGTGGAGTGGCTTGAGAGAGAGGGGTCAGCAGGGGACCAGTGCTGAGGGTGTGCTTGCTTGTTATTTAATTTCTATACCACCCAATAGCCAAAGCTCCATACTTCCTGGAGGTATGAGCTGAGGTGTGTGAGGTGAACGCCAGGAGCCAAAGGCTGAGAGCCGAAGGGCCGTTGCCCTGCACCTCTTCTCCTGTGGAGGAGACCAGCGGGCGTGATGCATCTTCCTTCCTCTTGCCACAGGGTAAGATTTTGAAATTAGGAGCTTGGTAGGTGGGTTGGTTTTCTTCCAATGAAGACATCCTCCCTGGCACCAGAACTTAACAAATTTAGGCTGGTGGCAAGTGCTCTGTTCCTGAGCAAGGTCCTTGAACAGGTGCGGCCAACCAACTCCAAGCATGCTTGGATGAGGCTATTCTGGACCCATTTCATTTGGGATCCAGGCCAGGGTTTAGCTTGGAAACAGCTTTGCCCACCCTAACTGATGGGCTACATTGGAAGAGAGACAGAGGAAGCGGGACTCTTGGATCTCCTGGAGGCTCTCAGTACCGTTGACCATGGTTTCTTTCTGAGGCAACCATCGGAGGTAGGAGTGGGGGCTACTGCATTGCAGCAGTTCTGCTCCTATTTGCAAGTCCAGCTGGATCCAGGAATATTGCTCAGCCCCTGGGATTCTGCACCACTGTGTTCTTCAAGGGTTGGTCTTATCCCCTATGCTATTCAGTATCTCCATGAGAGTGCTGAGTGGGGTCATCTGGAGATGTGGAGTGTGGTGCTGTCAGGATGCTGATGACATGCAGTTCTAGTTCTCCTTTTCACCTCCGTCAGGTGAGGGCATGGATGTGCTCCACCAAGGCCTGGTTGTGTCAATGGAGTAGACTCATTACAATGGCTGGCCAGGAAATGGAAGCTCAACCAGGACAAGACAGATATTGCCAGTGGGTGGTTACTCTGTCCAGATGGACGACGGAAGATGGTTGCACTCCCCCTGAAGATGCAGTTTTGTAGCTTGTGAGTCTTGCTGAGGCCATCCCAGGTACTTGAGAATTGGGTGAATCCCACCCCATGACATGGGATGCCTTCTACAGGCTTTGGCTGGGAGCCCCGCTACGTCCCTGATAGCCTGGTTCCATTGATCTATGCTCTTGTGATCGCCAGCTTAGACTACTGCAATCCGCTCTGTGTGAGGCTGTGCTTGAAAAAATCTCGGAAGCTGCAGCTAGTGCAAAATGCAGCAGCCAGAAGAATAACCAGAACCAGAAGGTCTGAGCATTTAAGAGCAGATCCGTCCTGCTTGAACTGCCTACCTTTCTGCTTTCAAGTCCGATTCAGGTGCTGGTTTTAACCTATAAAGACTACCTGGCTTGGGGCTGCAAGACCTGAAAGAATGCTCTTCCCAGCCTGAACCTACCTGGACACTACAATCCAGGTAGGTTTGTAGTGCTGAGGCAGTTCTCTGAGTGCCACCTCCAAGGGAGACTTAGACGGTGAGACAAAAGGAAGTCCTTCTCAGTGGTGGCCCCCAGTTATGGAATGATTTCCTCACTGAGACCACCCTGGTGCCAACACCGTCATCATTTGCTTTTCGGCGCCAGGTGAAGACCGTTTTATTGAAGCGGCATTTTAACTGTTAATATTATTTGATCTTATCTGGCCAGGGCGGCTTATTTTATATTGTATTTTTTGGATTTTTAATGTTTATACGTGTTGTAATTTATTTTATAATTGCCTTTATTTATTGTTTGTAAGCCGCCCCGAGGCTTCGGCGAATGGGGCGGCATAAAAATGTTTTAATAAATAAATAAATAAATAAATAAATAATCATTTTGGCACTGAATTTGAATTGCCTTGGATTCCCAGGCATTTAATAGTATATGATAGGGGCTGTTAGCTAGTTAGTTCTAGTTTTTTATTGAAATGGTTTGGTGTTTATATTGTTTCTAAATGTTCTAAACTTACATTTTATGCTGTATTCTGTTGCATTTGGATTTTATGCTGTTCTTTTAGTCATTTCATCTATATTTTATGAACTGCTCAGACGGCTCAGTTATTGGGAAGTACTGAAATGAAGAAATGAACTCTATTAGAAGAATCCTAAACGGAGGCTTGTTTAGGCTTCCAAACAGGAATGCTGCAAGATAACAAGACACTTTAAAGAAAGCAGGGAAATCTTGCAAAATGCCTATTCCAAACCTGCAGAGGCTTTAAAAAGGTTGCTGTGAAACAGCAAAATGTATTTGGCCCTTTCATGTCTCTTTCTCCTCTCCTCAAAAAAGGTAAAAGCAACCAGAGAGAGACATGGAACCGATGTGTGGACTAAAGCAGATGACATCCCGCTTCAATTCGATGGGATGTTTTGATGTTTGGTGAAAAATTAACAAACTGTATGTTTGGCATTCAAACCATTAGGAACAATTAAAAAAAGGAATGGAACTAAATGGAATAAATTTAGTGCAGAGATTGGTCAACATGACAGCCAAACTGTCAGAATTTGTTCAAATAATGTGTGTATGCATGAATATTGCCAGACAATTCAAAATTGCTGCATGGCAGATTATAACAGAACGTTTCTGGAACAAATAAACAAACCACCAGGCCTTTTGTGATCCAGTTATTGGGCATTGTTGAACAAAGTCCTTTCCCAGGGATGGACCATTACTTTCTAAAGCACGGAACTGGGACACACTCGGCCGGAAGCTCCAGGAAGTCATAGTTAGCCAGGGCAACCCGTACAATACTGGGCTAGATGATTGCAGGTGTGCTTTTGTGTAAAGCAACTTCCTGTGTTCAGATCCCTTCTTTAGGCAGAGGATCATTGACCGGCCCACTATAGGTTCAGTTACACAACCCAAAAGCTTTGTTCCGAGTGTTAAGGTGGAAGAATTACCTATAATCAAGGAAATGCATCCACCAGATATTTTTCCCAGATCACAGTCAGATGGAGGCCAGTCTTTGGTTGGGAAGGGCCTTAGCTCAAGAGGAGAAGGGGCAGATATGAGTAATTTTTCTATGTCCCTGCATTTGGAATGATGAACCCCATGCGGAGCAGATACAGTGTAGACGTAGAACAGTAAGTCCTAACCTCCTTTGGACGGGTGCTTTGGACTCACAGAGCTTTGCATCACTGAATTCATTTCTTGTGACACATACCTCGGCACATGGACCAGCATTCATTGGCATACAGAGGATATAAATATACTCTGCTCATTCCCACATCTCTGCATCATTATGGCTCCCAAATGCAAAAATCAAAATGTTGAGTTTTCTTTTGAAAATGGCACAGAAATGCTCAGGGGATGACAGTCCTTAATGCCCTCAGAGCAACCCTTCTGCCTTGCAAAACTCAATCTCATTTTAAAGTTTGGACTATACTAAAATAAAAAATAAAAATAATGGTTGCACTTTTTAAAGCCAACAACTTGGTGTGTGCATGAAGTGACAGTCTGTTGCCATAGAGAGAGAGAATCTGACAATGTAAGCAGAGAAATGGAATTTAGAGTTGGGAAGGAAGGAAGCAGAATGCTTGTTTAACCTGACAGCGCTTGACATTTTCCAAATGAGAGAAAGGGAAGCTAAATCAAAGGAATGGCAAGGAATGGGTGGGAGAAGGAAGTGGATTTCCTCCAGCTGTTGTGAGCTGCTGTTTGAGGGAGAAAAAGCAATATTCCACCAGGCACAGAATTTCAGCTGCTGAAGTAGCACTGGAGACCTGTTTCGGATAAGGCTGTGTGGGAAAGCAGTTTTTGTTCAGAGAGCATGTGAGCCTGTCCTGTTTAAAGCTCCTAACATGAGAGCGATCACAAGTGCACAGCTGCCAAAAAACGGTTGCAACTTGTCACCATGTGCTCAGGGTCATCCTCCTCCCAGTTTCAGGTTCAGTTTGCACAAATTTCCTCGGTTGACTGAATCAGCCCCACTTCAGTCTACGGAGAAAATTGGGGAGATCTGTGCCCACCTCCCGTTTGATCACTGTTTTCTGTTAATTCCTCCTTTGTGCAGAGGAAGGAGTGGCCGCAAAAGTGGTCAGGGGCTGGACCTTGGATGAACAGGGAGAGTAGATGCTGAACACTCAACCTGGAATCCTACCTTCCTTGAAAAATCCTTGGTCCCTCATCCCAAGTCCTTTGCAACCTGCTTCACAGGGGCTACACCCATTTTTGAAGGTCCACTAGCTAGTAATCTTCTCCCAGAGGTATCCTGCACTTTAAAGATTGTCCAGTGCAAGTATTCTGACCACTTCATGTGTACAGGTGTGAATATGCTTTTCAAATGGGTCATTTGCTGTAACGTGTATTATAAATATATACAGAGGCAAAACATGGCATGCATTTCATAAAGTCACAATTACAATTAAAACCTACAACCTCCTAGTCAAGCATACCCACCCTATTTTTCCATCATGAAATATTGTTGCATTTGTTAATGTCCAAGCCAAATTGATGTGTTCTATAAATAATAAATGACATCCGGAGTTGTTCAAATTGATGTTGTTTCCATCTCCCTTCCTGTAGTGACATACCATATCTCAGCAATCCATTCTTCTATAGAAGGAGTAATAAACAGGCTCCATTTGGCAGTGATAACCAATTTAACAATGCTAAAATGATTTCCCACCAATCCCGCATGTTTACTTTCAACAATATCTTTAGCATAATCAAGTAAAGCACATATGGGATTCACAGGAATGGGATAACCAATCATACAATGAGTATAAGTCATTTTTTCCCAGAACACTCTAATCCTTTTACAAGTCCACCATAAATGAAGAAAGACTGCATTACTTCCCCCACATTTCCAACAAGCACTGCTAATATTGGAATATATCCTTGGCTAATTTTGCAATGTCACACACCGACAATATAGTATTTTGTTTAAAAGATTTATTTTCGGTTGACACATGGGGAGAATTTAGGACCATTTAGGAAAATGTACATTTCACTGGTCTAAGGGGATTTTGATCTTTAACATCTTATCACATTTTAAGTCAAAATAATTTCTTTTATCATCGTCTTACATCTATGTGTCTGTGTAATCTAAGTCTAAATCTAAATCTGGATCCATATCTGGACTTTCACTCTGTTTCACACCTAAAATGGATCCAGGCCAAATCCCACTGTGTCAATCACACAATTCTGCTGTGCCAGAAACAAAATCAGCAGCATATCATTTCAACAGCCCCATTTTTATCCAGAAGCTGAAATCCCTTTGGAGAGCCAGCATTCTCCCTCTGGTTAAATTCCTTCTCAGACCCATCAACTGCTGACCGCAGTCTGTAGCAATGATAATATATTGGGTGAGTGGGCAGGTCGTCCCCACAGCACTGAGCAAGGCCACACGGGTGCTTCACCTACATGCCCTGGAAGTGGACCGGGGAGGACTTGCCTTCCCTGATCTGCTGGGGTCCTGCCCAAGTCCCACCCAGCACCTCCCACTGGTTCCCAGTAAGACTCCCCCTTTTCCGTAGATGCTTGTGTTCTCCAAGCTAGTCAGAGAGCTGCCTGGCAAAGCACCGCACTGCGGTGCCATCTGAAGAGCGGGAGGGAAGGTCTTCAGGAATCTGGGCTTCTCCGGGCTTCCTATCATATTGCATATCAATTTGATACTTCAAGCTTCTAGTTCTTATGTCTAGAGCTCTTCACATCTCTTCATTTTAACACACACACACTTTAGCCGAGCCTTTAAAAAACCCACAAAGACCATTCATTGGGCCATGGATTCACCACTAAGTTATTTCAGCAAACCCTTCTGTCGTTCCTCAGGGCCAGCTTGTTTCCTTAGCTTTCAGTAATGCATTGATACTGGGAGTTGTCTTAGCTCCCAGGTTGCACAAAAAGTTGTCCGAGGGAGTGTTTTCCTTGTGAAGTGTAGCTACGCAAGTGTCATAAGGATACGACAAGCATCCCACACACCCCTCGGTGTAGGCATGTCCCTTGCTTGCTTCCTTTCTAATCCCTGTTGTTTCCTTTCCTCTGTGCAAGCTAAGCCATAGCTGACCCCCCATCACCCCCTTTCACACTGCCTCCCAAGAGGTATCTTATGCTGGCAATGGCGGGCACAAAAGCTTGGGTGGTCCACTGTTCATCGTACTGGAAAGGGACTCGTAGGAGAACCAAGTTCTGGTCCCCACTTTGCTAAGAACCTCACAGGGTGACTGTGGGCTCATTTCAGGATGTGTCTGGAAGATGAATGACCCCCCATGTATAAGGAGAAAAGCAAAAGATCTGCCTACGGAACTGAACCCAGATTTCCTCCCTTGGCAGATCCAAGGCAGCAGACTGTTTCATTGCAAAAGCTCTGTATTCACCAAAGGATACCCTACGAATGCAACCCACACAGACTGTATCACACAGACCGGAGCAGTGAAGCCAGTCTGAACGACTACTTCCAGAAACCCTCCTTTAGAGTATGCCTGAGTTCAACCCCTTCTGAAGAGTCCACTTGGAAGCAAGCCTGCCTCCTTTGCCTATGCCTGTCCTCTCCTTGGCGCCCCCCTCCTTTCCTGATGCCATGTCATGGGGTCAAGAGCTGTACCAGGTCTGCCTGAGTGAAGGGTCAACATTCCACCTGGTGTGTGTGTTTCGAAGCTTGTCGGACTGGATGGCCCAGGAGGCCCCTTCTGACTTGCTCTGTTTCTCTTCCAATAATTGCTGAAGTGACTGTCTTGTTTGCGGGGGACACCTAGCTCTTAACAGTGGGGCCCATGAATGCAGTTTGCTCTCCAGGAACTTGTACTCTGGCCTCCACAAAGCGGACCAGAGTCTGGGGAGCAGAATTCAATGGATTCTCAACCCCGGACAGATTCCTTCCACATGCTCAATGAGGAATATCTGATTTTAGCCCAACTTTAACCTCCATGTGTTAATTTATCATATGTTGGCTGTAGAGCTGGGGGAGAAATCTTCCTTGGCACATTTTTCATGTGACCTCAACAGCTCATGTACACCTCTGGAGCCAACTGGCAAGCTGAGACACAGTTACATCCTGATACCCAAACCTTTCCAAGCCTGGCAATACATTTCTTGAATGGAGGTGCAACAAAAATTTGTATGTTGCAGATATGTATATATGCATGCATTTAATTTCTATTACACCCAATAGTAGAAGTTTTCTATTAGTGAGAAATGTCCTCAAAATCTGAGAATGTCACACACAAAACTGTAGTGCATCCCTGAAAAGTAATTGTGGAGAAAAATGCACCTTATAAAATGCACACAATTCATTCAGAAAAATATGCACAATAAATAGGAATTTCTGTGCAGACTTTTAGAAACAGCTGCTCACAAATGTATGCAAATAGGATGGAAAGGGCTTAATTCTGAAAATCTGACAGTTTCTGCAAGACCACATCTGTCAGAGCTATTTAGCCTTAATTGGAAGTTTTAAAAAGGTAAGAAAGAGCTTTTCAACATGTGTTAGCTTCCTATTTAGAGTATACCCCCATCTCTTTCTCTGATGACAAAATTCCTCCCTCCATCTCTATCTCTGTGTTCTCTGCTTCATTTACACCTGAACTTTCCTCTCACACCTGCGTTGGATGCTCTGTTTTCTCACTTGTTTTATGATGACCGTAACTCTAATCTGCTGCAAAAGCCACACTGGTTGTGGGGCGTGTGTGACTCTGCTTTTAAATCGGAAGGATAGCATTTCAATGCTCTTAATATGTCTGGAGATACCTAATTTGGAGAGTACTAGCTGTGCCCTGTGGGATTTACCTGGGGAACATGGCCGCAGGTTACAGATTTGTTCACAAGACATATCCGGCAGTGAAGCACTCCTTGGAGCACTGAAAGCCCATCGCGGGGCTGGTGGCTGCATTCCTTTAATATGCTCCCTGTGGCATTTTCCTGCAGGAAGCAGGTGAGTGCACTTTCTGAAGTCACTCTGCTGCTTGTTCTTGCCTCGCTTATGCCCTCTGGACTTCTTTCGGAGGGCAGGACAGGTGGGGCTGGTCATTCTAGCAACCACATCTCTCACCTAAGTTGACCTGCCGTGTTCCCCTAGATCAGGAGTGGTGAATTTGTTCTTTTGAGGGTCTCTTTACTTTGGGGACAATGTGGCAGGGATTGTGTGGAACTGGTGAGCAGGGTCAGACTCAGTGGTGGTGAGAGGGAAGCTCCTGAACCTTTCTTGCTATTCCTTCCACCTTTCCATTCGCTTTCTGCTCCCTTCTCCCGGCTTGCCCTGTGGGCCGTCGGGGAAGGACCAATTGCTCTTTTTATTGTAAATTTTTTTTGTGCATTGCAAAAATTAAAACAAAACCCTAACCCATACCATGAAGACAAATAAAACATTGCAGGGTTTCTTTGTGGAATGGGGAGAGATAAGATTTAGAGAGATCCATACCAGTAGTTACATATCCCTATGTATTAATATATAAGGAAACATACTACAATTTCTAAAACAAGTATGCATAAAGTTAACACAGATATCCATATTTGTAAATTGTTCCTAAAGCCCACCTGCTCAAAAATCTCAAGTTTTATCAAATTCTCATCCCATTGCGTTATAGCGTGTGTCTGTTTAACTTTCCAATGTTGTAATATCAGGCTCTTGGCGATCAAAAGGGCAGAGAAAATCCATTTATGTTGACTGGGCATTAAATCCCAAGAGATGGGTAGGTAGTTCAAATGGACACATGTATCATTGCCTATGAAAGAACCTTCCATCACAATCTTTGTCTGAATTATTATGTTCCCCCCAAAATGAAGCTGCCACTGGGCATGGGACCGATTCTGCTTGACAAAAGTCTGAACTAATTACTCACAGGAATCCAGCTAAGAACTGTGAAGTTACCTGTCCCTGCCCTGGGTTTGCCACTGCCTACCTTAGTTACCTTGACATGTTAGTTAGTTAGTTCCAGTAGTAACTCCAGCAAGGGCTGGCTGGTTCCTGAAATTCATTCCTACCATCTGACAAAGAGCAGGAAGGCTGTTGACCACGACGTCAGTGAAACTTCTTATCCACTGCAGTCTTTCCTTGGAGCCTTAGAAAAGCTACCCACAGGGCTCCATGGTGGTGAGCCGATTTGGGGGATGGGGTTCAGCACTCTGGATAGCTCCTACAAAGCTTAAAATGAAAGCTGCAGTGGCTGAGGAGCCCCATAGGAGCACTCAGGTGCAACCTCCCCCCCCCCCCAGACAAAGGCGTTGTACCACTCTCAGGATGCTGCTAAAGCACCTTCTGTGCATGGAGAAGGCCCGGTGAGCCCCACCAGCTGCAACTAGGCATGCCAAAGACCTCTGCAATGGACTCAAATGATTAGGCATTTTTAAGACTCCCACCCATGTTCTTTCATGGGCTAAGTTTTCATGACTCGGGTTGATTCCACTGATTTTAAAAATCCTCACAGTTATGTAAGCTTAATAGTAGAAAATACAAACTCTGACATAAACTACATTTCTCTCGGCTTAGGCTAAAGCATGAAAATGGGCATTTGGGGGAGATTTGTGTATCTTGCGGGAAGCTGCACATTTTGGGGAGTTTTCAGATTTGCACAGTACCCAAGTACATCAGTGAATACATGATGGACACAAGCTGCTGACGATCTGCAGATGCAACGGATTTTACAATCTCTGTGCATCTCAGCTGCAGTTCTGCTGGTCACGGCTGAGATCATTGAGCCTCTTGGAGCAATGGTCTGACATGGCAGCCATCATCTTCTGGGCTTCTGGGTGTCAAAACAATCACACAACTTGTACTGCAAGGATGATGGACGTGTGTTGTGGGGGAGGCAGTGACTGGGAGCAACACGGCCTCCTTCTCCAGTTTCCACAGGAGGAAGGAGCATAACGGATTGGCCTCCGGTAAATGCCCTGATCCAACGGAGGGATGTACAGATCAGTGAAAGGGGAGCATGCTGAGGTTCTACCACACAGCGCATTCCCTAAGAGACCTGGAGCTTTGTTCTGCTTTTTCTGTTCACTTGAAAATGTGTGCACATTCACGTAAGAGGAATATTTGAAGGCCCCGGTGCTAGAATGGTTAGGGCATTGGACTGGGACTTGGAAATTCCCATGTTTCCGTCCCCACTCAGCCAGGGAGTTCACTGGCTGACTTTGGGCCAGGCATGGACTCTCGGCCTAACCTACCTCACAGGTTGTTGTTGTGAAGAAAAAATGGAGAGGAGAATTATGTACATCAGCTTTGGTGGGGAAAGGCAGGCTATACATATAGCAAATAAATGGGGTGATGTGAATCAGAACTGCTGTGCAGGGGAAGGGAGAGTTCATTCTCCCCCTCCCCACTCAGACCTCCCCCTCCCCCGAACACACACACACAAATGCATCAGTTAGCGAGAATTAGTGCCCATGGGGCATCTTACTGTCACTGTAGGAGATGACTGCACGAGGAGGGGATGTGGCTGGGAGGAAAAGGGTTAACCCTCCCCTCTCTCCACATGCTGCAGCCCTGCTCGGGGCCCTCCAGATATAGATAAGAGGCTGGACATAAATGCAACATGATAACAACAGCTACAACATCACTTTCATGCACATTTTCCCAAATGTACACATCAATTGTGTGCATTTTTTGAAGTGTGTGAATCTCCCCACATGCTTTTCCAGCACCTGCAATTCTGAAGACATTTTTCGTTGGCCAACCTGAGCTCAGAGCTTTTGGGAGAGTGGCAGTGTTTTTTTGGTGGGGAGAACAGACCATGCGGGACCTGACAGGGCATTGACTTAGATGGACCAACGAGCGACTGATTTCTTGCTGGAAAGACCATCTGCTCTTCATCCCAAGCACAGGACCAGGTTCCTTCCCCCTGAAGATGGGGCTCAGCCTTCAGAGCTGCTCACGGAAATTAGAATTTCTACCTTGACCACATGCATGCTTTTAAAAGAGGGCACACTCGCTAACAGCCCTGAGGGTGATGATGTGAGCTGATGAGTGTGAATTTGCTCTTCCAGTTGTGCAAAGCAGAGTCCACCCTACCTTGATTTTGGAGCAGGGTGCTGCTTGCTCCATCTCTCTGGCTTCTGCTCAGCCCACCCCAGGCCCTGGGTATGTGAGTACCCTGAGAATGCAACTTTGCTCCCCATGGATCTGCAGGTATTTACTTGCATGTACACGCATGCCGCTGTGTGTGCATATGCACATGCACTTTGCATGTGTCCGAATCCCACCATCCCACACTGAACTGGGGCTTGGGGGGCAGTTTAGGAGGTGTCTGAATTACGCCTCCTGGACAGACCACATCTGAGGCGGAGCACTCCTGGAGGTTTAGGATTCCGAAGAACAAGGAGAGTTGGACAGGGTGTCTCTGAGAAGAGATCCATTTCCCCCAAGGCTCTGCATATCAGGGAAAGCTCATGGTGGGAAGAGGAGGTGGAAAAAGAGGGAGTGGAGGTTTGGGGTGGGTGGCTTTGCTGTTGATTGAACATTAAGGGCTTGACCGGGGCTCTCCAATCCCAGGAATTCCTCTTGCGCTCCGTGTGCAGTGCAATTTCTCCATCCCATGAGCAAAGGGATTTGATTCGGCTTCTGCAACCTGGTGATGTGCAGCCCATCTGGATGTTACCCAGTCCTTCCTCTGCTTTGAATGCTGCAGACCCAGCGTCTACCCTTGTCCAGCTGCGCTTTCTGTGCTTTTGGTGCCAGTTGAGCACCAAGGAACCCAAGACTGTAAACCACATTTGAGTCATCCTACCTTGTCTTTCTGAAATTTTGCAAGATGCCTCTGGGACATATGCAGTTTTTACTGAGGGGGAAACCACTGGGCATAACCTCACCCTTATTTCTTTATTGACGGTATTTTGATTAGACAAGCTCTCAGAACTGTGCACAGAATATACTTTACAGTATCACATAACAATCTGAAAACAAATTTAAAACAATCTTGCCTGTCATAAAACCATAAACATAAAACAAGCCCCCTGGATCTATTTATCTGGAACTTGAGATGTTTGTCACTTTCACCCAGTTCTGCTTAGAAAGAAAAAAAATTTCCAGCAGTTCCCCTAAATATATATATATATAGATCTCTGTCTGTCTGTCTCTCTCTCTCTCTCTCTCAAGGAAGGAAGGAAGGAAGGAAGGAAGGAAGGAAGGAAGGAAGGAAGGAAGGACCCAACTCTTCCCACCTGTTTGCCCGAGCTTTGGGAGGGACAGCCTCTTCAAAAAGGACTCTAATGCCTCAAAATGTCATTCTATTCTGCCAAATACATAAAATGGTGAATGAAGAAAGAGCATTATTATTATTATTTTAACAGAGAAGGGAAACATGAGGAGATGAGAAGGTAAGAAAGGAAAACAAAATCCGCTACTGCTAGCAATCATGATGAATGAGTGTTCCAAGTCAACCAAAATGGCAAGTGAGGAAGAACTGAAGGAATGGGTGGGTAGCCCTAAAATATATTGACCCTGAAGGTGTGGGAGGGTTCCCCACCAAAATTTGCTCAACTGTAGATAGAAACCTCCTGAAGTTAGGCTCCACGAGCCCCCAACACCCACCAATATGTCTGATGCTCAGAGACCACAAAGAAGAATTTGGAATTCTAAACTCAGATTTCAATTTGGAGCCAAGTTTTGGCCTGTTTTCCAAATCCTTAGATCAAGGCTCAGACTGAATCTTGTGGTCAGTACACACCTTTCTGAAATACCATTTAATTATGTAGTGTTTGCCTTTTGAAACAGCAACTGCTGTTTCCGGTTAGTTTGGGCTTTGCTTTTTGTTTTGCAGTTGGTTAAAAGTGAAGCTGCTTGCCTGACACTGCTATCGATTCAAACTTTCCTTGCACTTAAATTCATGGCTCAGTAAACTTGTATGGCACAAGCAAGCTTGCTCTGGATTTTTCCAGTCATTCACCACATCCAAATATTTTTCTCCATCTGTAGGTTTCATCCAGGAGTCCATTCAGGCACAGATTTTCAGTGGGCCACAATGCTCACAGTTAGCTCTGAGGACTAGCTCCATTTTTTCCCAATTAGCTCCAAGAATTTGTGTGCAACGATTTTATGAACAGCACCTACCTATTGTGTGCATGATTCCTACCTATCTGCTCCTCTACTACCCAGTAAGGTGCATTTGCTGAGAAAATCATTTGCGCTTAAGAACATATACTCTGTGAGGTGCAGATGCATCATCTTGATCCACACTGATTGATTGATTGGATTTCCAGCCTGCCCCATTAGTCTCCGGGCATCTCAAGAAGCCAGAGGCCTCCTTGAACGGTGCAATTCAAGGAGGCAAGTCCCATTGTGTTCAAGTAAGCAGATGAAGAATGAAGCTTTGCCTTTAAGACAGTGATGTCCATAAACCTAGGAGGGGGTTCTGTGCCTATTCACTTCCAAGTAAACATATCTACAATTAAGGGGTAAGGCTGCAATTGCATGTTTAGTTGCGTAGGAAAAACAAAAACGCTATTGAGCTCAATGGAATTCACTTCTAAGTAAACACACATAGCAAACATTCATAGCAATAGGTGAATGCTGCATTTCTATACACAGGTTCAGTTCTAAACACAGGCTTTTCTGAAGTACACACCCTAAAGAATCAGGAAAATGAGCAAGTGAAACTAAGTTCTGGAGAGAGACATTCTATGAAGATATTTCTCCTTAAACTACTCCGTCAGTTTCTTGATTTTTCAGTTAAATCACTCTTTCTTGCCAGCTCTAATTGGCAGAAGAGATGATGACGGCAATTAAAAAATAGCAAAAAGCTTAGAATCTGTGCCTCCTATAATTTTTCTTTCTTTCTAAAAGGGATACATGATATATGTGTATATGCAACATCAAAAAGGTTTGGGATCTTTTGCATACCTGAACTGGTCAACATAAACTGGTCCTTATAAGTAGGACAATTCTGTATATGACTATCCTGTGCAAGCTCGGAAAAACTACACACGATAGAACTGGATGCAGCATTCAGTTTCTTGTGGACCTCATTGTTGTTTTAAAGCAAGTTTCTAGCCCCTGTTGCTGGGAAGGAATTCTTGCAATTCCTGGTTAAAAAGTGCAAGAATTCCAATCTGATTAAGATTTCTAGATGTCAGAGAAGATGGAGTGACATGCTTTGCACAATTCCCTGCCTCCTTAGCAGTAGGAATAATTTAGGGAGACAAACTAATGTAAAGCAAGAGAACTCAAAGACATTGGTCTGATTGGTGTAATTTGCTCGGTTTGCTGAGTTCAGCTTTGAACTTTATTTCTTCAGTGCAGAGAACACTCAGCCCTGTTTATAACCTGACCTTTAGGACCATTTCACACATTATATGGCGAAAAAGTAGGGAATAAAGGCTAAGCCCAACTCACTACTTCTGCAGTTGTCCCTGAATGGTCCACACACGTGTAAATATGACCTGTTTTGTGCATGCCACATTTCTCCAGTGTGCACTTAAGATGAAACATCTTCAGCCCTTCCTCTGAAGAAGATCATCCTGTGTGAAACAGCCTTCAAGCAAATCCAAGCAGCTCTCTCCGCACAGTTCAGCATGCTTGCTTCGGTCTTTTGGGAGCGGCGTCACGCAACGACTCCAAACTGTAGCGCAACACGAGGAGTCGAGCATGCGCTAGAGAGAAGCTGTCATCTGCTGTGTGACAGAGGAAAGCTTATGGCTTTATAGGAAAATGAGCGTCTGCTTGCTATATTTTTCTCCTCTTTTTTTCTAAGTCACTAATCTCTGATCTCTAGGTATTAAACATAGCCAGGGCTGGGTGCAGTTTAGACAGCTGCCAGCAACAACACAAAGCAAAACAGGCACAGGGACTGACCTGGATGACGACCTTAAGTGTGGAAGCCTCCACGATCTGGGTGCAGATCAGCGAGGTCGGGTCCTCGGGGGCCTTGTACACCTCCCCCATGGTCATGATCATCGGAATGGCCAGCAGGAAGGAGGCAACCCAGATGCAGCTGATGAATTTTTTGGTCCTGCTTCGGGACATGATGCTCTTGGCTTTGAAGGGGTGGCAGATGGCCATGTACCTCTCGACGCTGAGGCTGGCGATGTTGAGAGCCGTGGCGTAGGTGCAGGCATCCCTCAAGAAGTAATAGCCCTTGCAGATGTCATTTCCGAACGCCCAGGGGTGGTGCACCCAGATGAAGTTGTACAGTTCAATGGGCATGCAGAGGAGGAAAATCAGCAGGTCGGAGAACGCCAGGCTGGCCAGGTGGTAATGCACGGTGCTCTGCAGGTTCTGCAGGGACTTCTTCCGCACCAGGGTGTAGGCGGTGATGGAGTTGCCGATGGTCCCCACCAAGAACAGCACCAAGTAGATGACCGTGACCATGACTTTGGAGTAGATGTCCGTGTTGACGTCGAGGTCCTCCTCGTTGGGCACCCGGGACCCCAGTGTGGAATTGCTGGAGAGGTTCCCGGGGGTAGGCACGGCATCGCTGGTGGGCTGCATGTGGAACTGCCCCAAGAGGAATCCCGGCTGGTGCAGCGAAGAAGTTGTGTTCAGGCGCATGCCGTGGCCGTCTTCCGAGCAGCAGGGCAGGTGCTCCGGAGTTCCGCTGAGGACGTCCTGGCAAAGGTGCTCCGACCCGGAGTGTGGCAGCCTCGGAGGAAGGCTCAGCCTGGCGGAGGGAGGCGGCGGTCTTTGCAGAGGCGTGACGGGCACGTTGCTGCCAGCGAGGCGAGGACCAGGCTGCCACTACAAGCCCGAGCTGGAAACTTGTCTCGCTTTAAAGCGACGGGGAGGAGGCGCTTGCTGACAAGCCGCTCTTTCCCTCCTTGCACGGCAGAGGGGATCGGAAGAGCCGTTCTCGGCAGGCTGGCGCGGAAACCGCTCCGAGGAGGCAGACGGCGGTTTCTCGTCGTGAGCGCTGCTCGAGGCAGCGAGCATCTCCCGTGCCTTCCCCTGTAATGCCCCCCTCTCGGCCCGGCTGGCTGTTTGTGCGTGCCTCCTCCTCCTCCTCCTCCTCCTGCATTCTCCAGATGTGAATAGCGCTAATGTGGTTTAGCAGGACAGTAATCTCTCCCCTCCCCCTCCCCTCTCTCTTATTCCCAGGATGAGCAACAGAAAGCAAAAGAGAACCGGCCGTTCTCCCGGCCATCCTATGTCTGTCTTCAAGTTCCTGAATTTTTACATAAGACGGATTTGACTTTATCCCCCCCCCCCCCGCCAGTGTTTGCACGGTTTTTGAAGACGTGCGTACTGCAAAGAATTAGATGCATTCGTGCAGTAGATCTTGAGATTGGGCAGCGTTGTGGCTAGGAAGGGTCCCCCAAAGGGTCAAGGAGTGGGAGGATGTAAGGTTGCATCCCAACCTTGTTTTTGGGGTTGTTTTGGATACAACCCAAACAACCCAACCCCTTGAAAATGCAGTGGGTTCCCCCCACCCACAGCAACACTCATTATCTGGTGGATGACTATGTTGGGGCACGGAAGGGATCCCCCCCTCCCTCAGCTAGTGCAATTTAGGGATTAAAAGACTGAATTCTACACCCAGAAGTCTTAAGTGCAAATCTTGCACCTGCCAACTCACTAAATGCCCTGAGACAAGTCTCTCTTGTTTCCATCTGGACTCACACAGGTGCATCTCCTGCTTTGTTTTCAGGGTCCCTGAAATGGCACGAGCCCTTTGAACGCCTGGATCAAAACCGCAGATGGTGTTTCTTTGCTCAGATCTGCAAAGCGATTCTGGATGCTTGTGTGTCTTGGCTCACTTGCCTGAGTGCGGCAATGGCTTAGGTCTTCTCCCCACCTCCTTGCCTTGTTGGCTTGACCTGTATTCTGGGTTCTGGAAATGGAGTGACCTTCCAGAACCAGAAAACCCCCTGGACTATCTGAGCCCATGTGCAAGCCAAAGCCCATGTTCCACTGGGGTCAACTGAGGTGCCTCCTCTGATCTCTGGAGAGCCCTCAAAGGGCACCCCACTGTCTCAGGTGGCAGCTGTGGCCAAGGTCCCTTTCCTGCTCCACTTCTCTCCCCTTCCTCTATTCCACCCCCTCTTGTGCCTTTGGGTTTCATGCACCTGGCAGGAGAAACGAGAGGAGGGAGGAGAGAGATGTCACCATCCTGTGCATGGCTGGCCAGCAGGGAAGCAGCAAATGCCTCTAGAACAGCTCGGCCAGGTGTCCCACAGGAAGCAGTCCTCTGTTTCAAGATGTCCCCTGTTTGAAGGGTTGTTGAGTCCAAGACTGGTTTCAAGGCAACATGCCAGGCGAGGGGAAAGCCACCAGGACAACAGCAGGCCCTGCTGGAAGATCAGGCTGGCCCATCCCGTCCGCCCTATGGGAAGAGCAGCTCCGTCAGCTTTCCTGAGGCTCCAATATCTGTCTGGCTTTAAAACCTGAACAACGCCCCCCCCCCCCCCCACACTGCCAATGCTATCTACAGCCTGCCTTTGGAAGTTCAGAAATGTCTGCATGAAAACCAAATCTCACATTACTCAATCATCAAGCAGGTAGCTGAGGCCTGTCTGCTCTACCTGCTCTGGTGTAGGCATGTGTGATGTGAATTCAGACTGCTGCTCTGAGAGAGTTACACCTTCCCTGCATTCCACCCACCCCACCACCAGTGCAGAGTTGGGGAAAGAAAAAGGTCTCCATTGCCGTCCTTTTTCGGTGATGTGTTTCCTTCTTCTTGGGGATGCATATGCAGCCGCCTTTTCAGGGCTGGGTGGATTGCAGCCCTGGTGCCTTCCTGCAAGTATCCCTTAGCTTAATTTCAAGAGGGCCCTGCAAACGATCCAGAGGGATCTGGCTCTATCCTGGAAGCCTGCTGGATGGGGAAGAAAAAGGAGACGGCAAGAGGGAGGGGAAAGGCATCTGAGAGAGGAGGAAAGGGATGGCAAAGGGGGTAGCAGAAGATGAAGGAAGAGAGGTGGCCCTGCTCGCTTTTGACTCTGGCCCCAACAAGATATGCCCCCATCCCCAAAGGACTGTGGCCTTCACCAGACAAAAGGATGTCCCATTCCTATTTAGGCTGGGTTTACTCGATCCCTGCTTGTGTGGCCAGCTCCCATGCTCACCCGTACAAGTGTTTCATTCCATATTTATTTCTTAATTTGCTGCAATGGTCCTGAAAGCGGTGCAAACACAGTGAGAAATAAGGACTTTGGATCTGCCCTAAACAAATAACGATGAGTCCACAAGAGCCAGGATGGTTTCCTGGAGCCATGCCAGAGCCTGATGGTCTTCCACTGGTTAGGTGGAGGACCAGAGTTCATGCCTTGGAGCTGCTTCCCCAGGTGTACTCCTTAGAGAAGAGCTGGTTTTGGCTGTGAGAACCAAAATGACTTTCTTTACTAAAGCAGTTGTCTTCCAGGAATGGAGAAGGTCAGAGCCTGGTGCACTGAGAACTTCTGAAACAGCAAGACAGAGGAACTTTATAAAGTTCATGGCAAGAAGCCTTCTGTTCTTAGGTTGTGGAGAGAAATTTTGGATGCCCACAGAGCATTCTCTGCCTATTTAGGGAACCAATAAGGCCCAGGGAAGGGGAATATAAAATTTCTTTCCTTGTTTATATTCTGCATCCATATTTATATTCAATAAGCTGCAGATCACCTTTGACACTGGCGGTTTAATTTCTTCTGAAGTATCCTCATCTAAAGTTGCTGGATGAAGGCTCCTAAGGACTGAAACAATAACGAAATCTGGATTCTCCTTCTCCAAAGCACCTAAAATATAGGTGCTTTAAAACTGAAAACAAGGACACTTCCTGCTTGCACTGTTACAGCCAAATAGAAATGACAGAGAAAGAGAACGGAGGGTGGGGATCCAAACGAAAAAGCAGCAAACATCAATAAATACTATCAGGAAGGCCACTGCTGCTCTCCTCCCTCAATCTCTCATGAAAGTTTTAGTGTGAGAAAGCAAGCAAAGGAAGATGATATGGGCAGGAGATCCGCAGCCTCGCCAGCGTTGGAAGGAAAAACCCGGTGTCACAGCTGTTTAAGCTGTGGGAGCAAAAACACTTTGGCAGCAAGTGTGTAAATAGCTCACTGGGCCCATCACGGGGGGCTTGGCAATGCTCTCTGCTTTGAGATGGAGCCAGTCAATGAAGGCACTTCTGGTTTCCACAGCCTCTATTTTGGAAAGGGAGCCTCTGCTTTGTACTGCAGGGCAGAGGTTGCCCAAGCCTCTCCGCTCCGCTGGCGACCAGACACCCCGAGCCATCCAGATAATTTCTCACACGTGGCCACCCTTCTGCCCCTCTTCAGCAAGTCCATTTGACTTCCTCCCTGGACTGTCCCTGGCATCCCTGATGCATTTGGCCAGGGACTTGGATTGGAGCTGGGAGGGGAAGGGCTCGGAAGCCGCAGCCGTGGCTCTTAATGTTGCCTGATGTCATGCTGGAAGCATGGCTCTGGGTACTGTGGCATCAGTTCTGTATCTGCTGCTATTCCCAGCGACAGGAGAGGAAGCCTGGCTGAATAGCTGAGTCGGAGATTATTACCTGCATCAGCAAAAGAGGAAAGCGCGCGCGCGCACGCACACACACACACACACACACACACACTTCAGCTCACTTGGATGGGGGAATAATGGCTACGTGATGTAAACTCCTAACACGGCAAAAGGCCCTGGATAATTGAAAGGGCTTTGATATATCTCTACCTATGTATAGTCTGGCATTTATCATGATTGTGTAGAGGTGGATGGGGTACACAAATCAGTGTAAATTCAAAGTATATTGAAAATATCCCCCACAAATTATGGGGCAGGGGAGGAGAAATGGAGAGGACCTCAATGCAATCTTCTGACTCCAAATTAACCACATCAGCGCCCTCTCACGATAGCATTTAAAAACAGCAGCTAGGGGTCAGCAGGTATGTATCTTTCCCCACCCTTTGCTCCCCACCTGATATACTGAACTACAGCTCCCAGAATTCCTGACCATTAGACCATCCCTAAGGATCTTAGTGGGGCATCTATGGATGACTCCATTTTATCCACACAACAACCCTTTGAGGTTGTGACTGGTTCATAGTCAGGGAATGACTTTATGGCCCAACGCCAAGACTCCCTGAGCATCGCCAAATACTCTTAAGTACTGTGCCAAATCAGCCTGCATTTTTAACTACAGCTTGTCTTGTGCATTTGGGCAGATCTAAAATTGTGAGATAGCAGATGGCCAACCCTGAACCAGAGATCCCTTTTTGGTTTTGTTTTCGCACGTACATTGGTCCCAGCTTCTTTAAAGGAGATAAGATATGACAGAAGGCAAGGCTCCTGTACAATTAATTTTAAATAATTGTATTTTATGGTTTAAGTCAGGGACTGCTTACAGAGCTTCAGCTATGGGGAGGAAGGCAAATGTAATTAATGAACACAGAAATGCACCACTATTTATTTATTAAAACTTTTTTTATCTGACCTCTCAAGTGAACATGGCTGAGATGGCATACAATGGTTGAAAATCCTAAAATAACAACAGCAGCACAAGACATTTCAACAGGAGAATAAGGAAAGCAGAGCAAAAGACAATTTAAAACAGCACAACATGGAACTGAGTTGGAAGGTGTTTGCCCAGCACTGAAAAGTGAATGGATTCAGTCCCAGGGCAACCTCTCTGGGGAGAGCATGCCTTAAAGGTCGGGAGCATCACCTGCTTGACCTCTGATGGGAAAGGCACACACCTGCAGGAGAACTCCCACTGGGGCATCAGAAGAAATCTGCAAGAGATTCAAATGAGTTTGTATTTCTGGGAATCCAGCTTGTGGATTCTGCAGTGAGCCAGCTGCTTTTTAAGAGTGCAGACTCTGAAGCCTTGCTGATTGCTTTTCACCGGCAAAATGTTTTTCCTGATTCATATTATTGATATGGGCATCTGTGCTGATTGCCTTCAGCTACTGCACTTGCCCTGATGCACTAATTTGCAGTAGGGCAGGATCACAGGTAGAATGAAATTCTTCTAAAATACGTGATTCTATCAGTGTGAGGGAGATGGGTTGAAAGAAGCCTGGCGGCCCGAGAAACACAGGATGGATTTTAAAAATCCATGCATCCCCGGCTTCAGATGATGACCTTAATAGTAGGGCCGGTTCTTGCAGGAGCTTCAGGGACTTTGATCCCAGACGCTTTAAGACTTCAGTGTAGCACTTTGAAGAGTGCTCAGACATGGATGGAAGGCAGTGCAGCTTTCATTTCAAGATGGACAAGAAAATACATTCTACTTAACCAGCCCTGTCATAATCGAGCGGCCGTATTTTGAACCACCTGAACTTCCTGAATAATCTTCAAAGGCAGTGGAATGCGCAGTGCGATGCCGTAGCCTCATCCAGAGCCTGTCAGAATGTGCATAACCTTGCCCAGGTTACTTCTGTCCAGGAGGTCCTTTTTGGGTGTGAAGTGGAACAACTCTCAGTGCTCCTCAAAGCTGCTGGTACTTGTGGGACTTTTTTTGTCTAAATAGGCACTCTCTGAGACTCATCTTAAAAAATCTGAATTTATCCATCCTTTTTTGAGCTCTAGCTCCAGCCACATTCAACTGCGTGGCATCAACTGCTTTTGCATGTTAAAATGTTCGGCAGGTTTTTCTCAACATACGAGGAAAATGTAATAGGAAAAGGGAAACTCGGATTCAAAAATGTCCAGTGCCTTTCCTTCAGAGTTACCTTTGACCCAACCACTTGTTTTGTGGTTAAACCTGATGAAACAAAATTTAAAAATTCCATACGTCTTCCTTTATCCTTAAATCTGTGCAATTTGTTTCTAATCTCAGTGGCCTTTGTGCTCTGCTTGACTTTTCAGGTGTATGTACACAAGGAGCTTTTTTGAAAAAAGGCTGTGTGAGGCATGGAAAGCCAAGTTCAAATGTTACACTGACTTCAAATCTTTTAGGAAAATGTCACTGGAAAGACCTCGGCTATTAACACTTCCAGGTGCTAAATGAAAGTTCACTGGAAGCAGGAGGGGAAAGCTTACAAAATGTCAGTGAAAACGACTTTTACAATGCCTTAATGCACCACCATCTGGAACATTTTCTTCCATTCAGTGAAACTCTAATGTCCCTGGATAAGGAATTTTCCACTCTTCCAGTGTAATATATCTCCAAAGTGGCACCTCTGTTTTGTGGAAGCAAGTGCTCGAAAGCCAAAAACACTCATAACACGTTTCTCAAACATTTGATGCCTTCAGTTGATTTATAGCCATTCGAAGAACATCTGCCAGCAGATTCCCTAACCCTTCTCTGACTCTGAATTACTGGCACCCATCTCCTGAGTTTTGCATTGATTTGGGAAGCAGTGTTGCTTTTCTGCAAGCACTAGAATGTCTGGGGAAACTGCTGTTGTAAAAAAGAGATCCATAAATAAATTACACTACCGAATAGCTGACACTCTCTGGGCCATTCACAACCATTAAAAACATAAAATATAATACAGGCTACAGTATAAATGTAAATGTTTAATACTACAATGTAAAATAGAAGTACAACCAAAGCAATGTGTGGCAGCAGATTTGGTGAGATTTCAGATAAAGTTAGAGTGCAATCTTATGGACCGCTTATGTTGCCTGGGGTGTGGTAATGGGCTTAATCAAAGTTCTGGAGCTGAGATCCTGCAATCTTGGAGCTGGGACTTGGAAGGCTTAACTCTCTTCTCATAGACCTTGTACCCAGCATGCAAGGAACTGGGCTGGCCACCTCTCCAAGGTTGCAGATGCACCTTGGAGGGGAGAATTGAGCTAAATAATTCTGAAATCTAGGGTTTTAGTATAGCTATAATATAATATAATATAATATAAGAGGGACTGCAGGTGGCGCAGTGGTTTAAACTGCTGTGCTGCTGGGCTGGTAGATCGAAAGGTCGCCGGTTCGAATCTGCACAACAGGGTGAGTTCCCATTGCTCCGTCCCAGCTCCTGCCAACCTTGCAGTTCGAAAGCATGCAAATGCAAGTAGATAAATAGGTACCACTTTGGTGGGCAGGTAACAGTGTTCCGTGCACTTTGGTGTTTAGTCATGCCGGCCACATGACCATGGAGACTGTCTGTGGACAAATGCTGGCTCCCTCGGCTAGGAAACGGAGATGAGCACTGCCCCCTAGAGTCAGGCATGACTGGACTTTAGTGTCAAGGGGAAACATTTACCTTTACCTTTATAATTGTGTGGTACAGTATATATCCTGTATCCTGTAGAGAGCCAGTGTGGTGTAGTGGTTAAGAGCATGGGACTGGGACTCAGAGGATCTGGGTTCTAGTCCCCGCTCAGCCATGGAGCCAACTGGGTGGCTTTGGGCCAGTCACAGACTCTCAGCCCAACCTACCTCACAGGGTTGTTGTTGTGGGGATAAGATGGAGGAGGAGAATGATGTAAGCTGCCTTGAGCCCTTTGTAGGAAAAAGGCAGGATATAAATCATAATATAAAATAAAATAAATAAAATATCCAAACTTACATGGAGAATAGTAATAAGGAAAAGAATTCAGGGCTTAATTCATCCTCACCCATGCACAGACAAGCCAATGAAGATGCTAATTAATTTCATTTCTATGCTACCTGATAACTGAAGATCCTTGGCAGTTGATGGTACTTTTAAGAAGACGTTTCTTTGCTAAAAATTCAGAACATTATACTTTATTGCCATTGAAGATCGAGTCCACAGTTTTTTACCCATTTTGCAGGGGGCAGAGCTGTGGCTGAGAAACTGGGTTATGGCAGCTTGATAACGTAATCCAGTGTCGCAGCTATTTTGATGGATCTGGGGAGCACTCACAACACGGTTGGAAAGCTCTGCCAATTTTTTCCTGAAGAAGTTGTTCTCTCAACACGCGTCATCTGGAAGTCAGTGCAGAAAGAGAAACAAATATGGTTGCCTTTACATCAGTAAGTCAACTTTTGGGGATCCATCAAACTGAATGTCCAAAAGGTATTACAGATTGACATTCATGGATAAATCTTGACAACCTCGCGGAAATAACGTATGTGAAAATAGTGAGCTTTGCTGGCTATTGTTCACCCTGGAGGAGGGTAGCTTCCTTCTGCCTTCCTTCGGTAGCAGCTGGTCCATCTCTGATCACGTTCTTCCATTTTTTCCTCCTGAAATGTCATGTTTTATTCCTCTTTGCTTGTACTTGTGAGGTCAAAATCTTGCTTGAAGATTGCCAATAGCACCACTTAGTGGCCAAGTTTCATGGCTCATGGCAGAAGCAAGTTCCAAGTGCTCATTGTAACTCCATGGGAGCAATTCCACGAGGTTAGCCAGAACTAAGTCCCAAAGGAAGTACAAGTGGGGAGGGCAGGGGAAGAAAAAATGTCTCCCTTCCCCACCCACCCAACTTCCAGTTCTTCTCTGAAACACCCTTTTTTCTGCAATCAGTGCCTTTCCAAATAACCACAACAAATGACGTTTGGCTATTGCGTGGCATAGAAATTTAATTTAAAACATGTTTATAAAATGCAGGATCTTCCATTTAACCTTGAAGACATAGATTGGGGCAGGAGGAGGTTCAGACGATCCCTCCATGCTGAAAAGAGTGAAGAGGGTTTTGATCTGTCACCTTCGCTTGTGGTGAGCAATTTGCATGGAGGTTTGCCCTGTTGTTGGTCGAATTATTGCAAAAGCTCTCTGCTAAAGCTCTCTAACAAGAAGGCTACAGAAATGCAAAGTGTCCTTACCACTTATTGATCTTTATGATGCTTATAACAGGAGGCAATTCATAACATCCCCAAGTACAAATCCTTTATTTACATGTAAATGGCTAATGCATCACTGGGACTGCATTGCATTTTGATTTACTAAGAAGAATTTAAGAAGATTTAATTCAACCACTCTATATTCTGATGCATTCCCCTCTGTTTGTTGAGCCCAGCCTCTGGACTGAATGCCTCTCAACATATTGGAATTTATGCAAAGAAAAGGACGTTTTAATAGACTTTGGCCATTCCAGACTGAAATGTAACAGACAAGAGCTACCCTATTAAAGCGAACAAAACATTTGACCTGGAGGAAATGTTGCCACTTAAAAATGTTTCCTGAAGCAATAAAACAAGCTTGACTGATGTCAGTTTGGATAAAGCAGCTTGTCATATCTGGAAGATGCTAGCTTTCATCCATTTATGAAAAGGTTTTCTTCCATGCCCTTCTTCAGGGAAGTGCTGGAGAGAGATAAAAGAGAATGGGGAGAAATGTTCCCAGTGAAAGAAATGAGAATGGAAAGCTGAACTGCGATGCACTTGGGTCAGGTGGGGAAATCCTCCTTTTTCCCCTCCTGTCCTCTGCCACAAAAGCACATTGACTTGCCTGGTGGCACATGGCTTTATAAAAAAGCAAATGACAGGAGTGGCAAAGCCTTTCCCAAGTGCCAATGTCTTTATCCCATAACAGAACAGATGTTCAAAGTGGCAACTGTGGATTGTGCTCCCTGGAGGTTATCCAGGGCTATCTAAAGATGCATAGATTTGTGCCCATAGGAAACCATCCAAGGCTCCCGTGAGCCCAAAGGATTCTTTCCCAAGCCCAGAAGGAGCCAGAGTCTGCCCAACGGAGTCTATACATGAGTCCCTGCCTACCTCATCCCCTTTTCTAGCCACTACAGTGGCCAAGGGTAAGTTCTGCCACGTGCCTCTACCAGGAGTGACTGGATCATCCAGTCATTCCCGACAACAGATCTTTCTACTCCCTGGGGAGTCTGCCCACTGCATCCCAAGAAGAGTTGCTGCACTTTTCATTCAAGGGAGTCACTCCACTGCTGACAGGGGAAGAGAGCGTTCCACAACAGATGCTTCCCCATTGTTGTTTTAATGGTTTTTTTTTTTAAATATTGTAAGCCATCCTGAGATCTTGTATAAGAGGACAGCATACAAAAGCTTTTAACAAATAAATAAAACATTACTCTTTTGCAGTCTAAACTTAAGCCACATTCTTGACTGTAAGAGTAAAATATACCTTTAATTTCAGTTTGGAGTTCAGTAGGGTGGCAGCATTATCCTACCTCTGAAAAAATCTGGGTTAGAGAAATGAGCAAATATGTCTACTCTACAGTGTTATTTCATGCCGAGCCAGCTTCAAAGCTTCCAGAAGGATAAATGGAAGCGTGAAATGAGAAATGAAAGAGAAATAAGGTGTAAACTTCCACTAGATGCGAAGAAGAACAAAGGTTTGATGGCAGAGATGAAAGCTTTCTTGGAAAAGTAACTGTAAGGAATACTTTGCTCTGCTAACTGAGCCTTCGGCTTTGCTTTCTCAAGCCACCCCCAAGTGGTAATTATAGGCCAAGTTTGACCCTGGATTTAATGCTGTCATTGGAGGTGGGGGACCGTTAGATGGTAATAAGTAGTACTCCATTTATTTCAGAGAGTCTTAAGGTGATGCCTCTTTGGCTGGCAATGCATTTCATTAGATGGTAATTTGTCTTTATGTATATCATTTTTTCCCAAATCTCCCCTCCACTCAATGTATGTTTCAGGTGATGTACACTCAGACCACAGAAAGATAAAATGCACAAATCATGTTTGGATGAATTAAGGCACATAAGTACAGATATTCCAATACTTCAGGGGAAAGGTCTAAAAGCAAGGAGGGACATTCATCACCGAAAGCTTGGATAAAAACATTGTTCCGACTAGATGTCTAAAGGTCAAAAGCAAGGCAACCAATTGCAGCCAAGAGAAAGACCAGGAGAGCGCCAGAAAATTAACAGTCACTCCTCATTTGGGAGAAGGCAGGAATGTAGATTATCCCAGCTACTTCAAATGTGCTAAGCCACAGGCCTGCCCTAATGAGTGGGACTTGGACATCTGCTCCAAAGCTTAGCCCCAGTGCATTCCAAGAGTAGAAAAGCAGGCATATGAACTGCCTTGCATTGAGCCATAATCTAGTCTATCATTCAGTCTTCAGGTGGAACCAACCAGATCTACTTCTAGGTTCATACTGGCAGGAGAGCAAATTTATGACACACTTCTGCCAATTTGCTTGCTTAAGTGGTACTGAATGCTGGTGAATTATAGCTTTTTACATGCAAAGATTTATAGTAATTACATTCAAGAAGAGAGGAATGACTCTTGGTTGAGGGTTTAATACAGTGTCCTTACTCAGGTGGCCATATGCTCTCCTTTAAGGAGGACATTTCTCTCCCTGAAGGCATCTTCTGCTTCAGCCTTCTCCAGGTGTTTTGGACTTCAGTACCCATGGTTATCGGAGCCCAAAGTATCTGGAGGACATCAGGTTGGGATAGATGGTTCTCTTTGAAGGTCTATCCAATACACGTCTAATTTAAAAGATCCTTTCCCATTATGATATGATGTTTAGGGTTTCCATCAATTGTTCCTCAGGGGACATCTAGGGATGTAGTGGTACTGGAAAGCCTGGCTCATTTGAGCTTGCTGGATCTTCTCCCTGCTTCCAATCCAATGATCAATGATGGACCAAGTGAGAGGCATTTCTGTAGACTTTTGTCTCTAATGCAGGCAGTAGTTTGCACATTACAAATTTGGTTAAGCAAATTTGTGCATTTTGTGCAAGCTTGCACATGAAAAATGTAAATCTCTAGTCATTTGCATAGAGTTGGCCAATTGGTGCAAACGGTGTGAGGATCAGGTGCTGTTTCTGGTGCCAATTTGAACAGATCATCTGATTTTATGCAGATTACCTGACTTTTTTTTTTAATGAGCAAATAGAGATTAGTCTTAAAGACAAAGCTGGGCAAGCTGGTTCGTGCCATACTGAGTTGGTACCAGTGCAGGACTGGTGAAACCATAATCCAGACCTATCAGTGTCTTTACGCATCCCTATTTGCATACATGTCAAATGCAAACATACATCAATGCAACGCAAACCTGGGTCCCCTTTTGGGGAGGTGTGTAAGTGGCCACCCCAATCCTTATAGCTAATCTCAGCTATAAGGAATGTGTGTTTATGACTGTTTATGCATGCATTTTGGAAACCTACTTTTCCTCCACTTGAGAAATCAAAGCAACTAACAAAATATACAATAAACATCAATAAAGTGTTACTAAAAATAAATATATACTCACAGCACCCAGAATGTTTTAGTTAGCCATTAGTCTTCCCAAAAAGCCTCCAAAGTCCTCGCAGAATGTGTGTGTGTGTGTGTGTGTCTATAGGAATGATGGGACTTGAGGAAGACTTTTCAAAGTATAGGCATCACAAAATATAGACACTTGGTACGCCTGGCGCCAAGTTTATACTCTTTTTGGTGCCAGGCCAAAACCTAAACAGTATTTTAAAATTTAATAGTTTTTAAGTTTAATCTCTCTGTTTGTTTTGCGATTTATCATTTTGTCCTGTTTTATTATTTATTGCAATTGTCATTTTAGTTGTCTTTTTAAATATGGTAAGCCATCCTGAGATCTTGTATAATAGGATGACATACAAAGGCTTTTAATAAATAATAAATATTTATACCCCTACTGTAGCTTGGTATTAGGAAGACAGGAAGAAGGAATTCTGATAAAGATCTGAATATACGAAGGAAGACGGAGCAGTAATCTGTATCCAGCCCACAATGGTATTTCCTTCTAAGTAATACGTTCCCTCCTTTAAAACCAACAAACATCCTTGAGAAGCCCAGTTTGAACATCAGGCATTTCTTGCTCCATGTAAGATAAGATTCCTCATTGCAACACCTTGAGCATCACTTTGCTTGCCTGGGAGATGGCAGTGATTTAGTAGGTGCTTCGGGCCTTTGCATCTGCACCTTTCTTGGGGATTGGATGCATATTGAATGTTTCCAGTCTGTGGGCAATTGTCTTGTTTTCCGCATTGGTTGGCATATTCTTGTTAGTATTTGAAGCAATTCGGTCTCTGCTGCTTGGGACAGTTTTACTGGTCTATGCAGTGGGTTTTGTTCCTCTCAAGTGCTTTCTGAGCAACGTTCACTTCACTTTCTAATATTGCAGGTTCTTCCTCACAGGATTCCTCTTCAAAGACGTCTGTCCTCCTTTCATCTCTTCTGTATATTGTTTCCAACTTCTCTTTATTTTCTCTTCATCAGATAGTATATTCCCTTGTTTGTCTTTCAGGATTCCTAATCTAAGTTTGAATTTCACTTTGATTTCTTGGATCTTCTGGAAGAGGCTTTTCTTCTTCTCCTTCTCCTTCTTGCTGTTTTATTTTATTTCCTGGCACGGGCCATTGCCTTATTTCTTTTTGTCACTGTGGGATAGTGACAAAAAGAAAATTTGCATTCAGGATTCTGACCCTATTTCTGTCACCTTTTGCTTTTGCTTCTTGTCTGTCCTTACCAATTGGGAAGGTTTCTTCTGTCATCCATCAGACTTTTTCATTCTTTTTGCTGGAATAGAACAGTTTAACCTGTTTTCTTCCAGTATCAACATTAATACATTTGGGCTGAATTTTATTAATGTTTTGACTAGGGATGTCAGAGCAATTTGCACATGACTCAAATAAGTTCAAATATCTGGATTTTGCAGCACACCATCTTTTATGAAGTCAGGTGGATTCCACAGAATTGTGGACTGCTTTTTTGTCTCTTTATTTTCTCCACAGTTTTATGCACTTTTGGCCATAGTCATATAAACATACAAAGAATACAAAGCAACCAAAATGTGCATCCCTCTTCAAAGACTGAGATGTGAAAATACGCAATTGGGAGGAGAGTTGTGCATTTGGGAGGGGGACTTGTGCATTTCAAAAGTGTGAATTTGCACAAGCAGGCACCTACAGATGCATTTGCACAAGATCCAGTTCCTTCAGTGAGCAAACAACAAAATGAAAGGGGCCCAGAAATCCACAAAAAGCAAACAGAATGGCCTTTACAGGGCAAGACATTCCAAGGTTTGACAGGTCTAACAGCTTTTTATCAGAGGATGTCTCCTTCATTTCCACAGATATGCCACATCTGTATTGTCTCTGCACACCGTATTGTGATAAGTAGCTGGCAGGAAAGATACCTTGACAGAATGTCACAGTGCTGGCATCTTCTGTTTAACTTAAGGCACCAGCCAGCTTACCTTTGCTTTATCTCAGAGGCCATATCGTGGCTGGCAACCTCATTACTTATTGCTAGGCTGGCAACCTCATTACTTGCTTTTCTCCTCTGCATTCCAATGTGGCGGGGATGACCCGAGACCCTGTGATATCAATGGTGGTTGCCATGGGGATTGCACATAATGTCACAGATAGGTTTCAATGGGTTTCTCGGTGCCACAGTAGGTTAATAAGGAGAAGCACGGAGAGAAAGGCAATCTGCCTGGAGAAAGGCAATCTCAGGGTAGGAGCAATGAAACTTTGTGGGGCCCAAGGGAAGAATTTCAGTTTGGAACGTGTCCCAGAGGCCACATTGCAGCAGGGGTGGGACTCAGAGCACAGGGTAAGGCCAAGGACAGGTGTGATTCTTACCCATAGGGACATTTTCCCACCAACCACACAAAATGCAACTCGTTTGTTTGCAAATTTACTAAAAAGTAAGCCCCATTACAACCGTCCTCAGGCCTACAAAAGTACCCAGTCCAATCACTTGCAGGCTGAATAGGAGATCCCTGGGGGAGAGTTCACTGACCCATGAGCTAGGTGTTTTCCATCCCTATCTTAAGGGAACACCTCCATGGTGACCAGGTCCAGGTGGTAGTTGACTGAAGAAGTCCTGTACAGCAGATGAGCAGTGCCACATGGTCTCTGTTCAAGAAGAAGAATAGCACAAGATGGGCCTCCATTGACACCAAAAGATTGGGAAACTTAAGTCCTTCGCTTGGGGCAGAAAATGACCAACTCTTGACAATAGACCACATGCAGAAAGTTGGCATGCAGAGAGTTCTAGGATCAATCCCCAGCAATGCTAGTGGACAGCTATCTGGAAATACAGTGGGAGAAAGTCCACCATAAGGGGGATCTTAAGGAGTCACTGGGATTAGCTCCTCCAACCTGATGCCCTCTGGGTGCTTTGGACTACAGCTCTGCAACAAGGATACCTAATGACCAGGGGGTTGCGGTTCCATATCTCAGAGAGAAGGCTGGAACATACCGTCCTGGGCTAATAAGCTCTAGGGGGGGAAGGCAGTGTTGATCGGTTTTAGCAAAAGGTTCTGGATTATGTTAAACCCGATAGTGTTTACACTGACATAACACTCTATTGTTTGCTGTGGGTGCGTGGCCTGACTGCAGGAGCTGGACTCATTAAGGCATAACCCTATGCAAGCCCAGGCAGAAAAAAAAGTCCTCCCGCTCCCACGCCGTCCGGGGAATCCAGGGAACTTTAGGGCTTTTTCTGTCTAAATGTGTGCTGGGTTGCACTTCAGGTTCCCACCTGAGGCCTGCTGGAACGTGGTGGGGCTGTTTGCTGAGGAGCACGGCGATGCGAGGGTTCTCACTCTGCGAAGCCCTGATTTAAACAGAACGTGATTACACTGTGAGTGCAGGGAAACAAAATCCAGCTGCGTCACAGGCAGGATTTTAACTATAAACAAAGCTAGGGCTGGTTAACCTCACCTAACCTCCCCGCTTTTATACTGCAGTGTATTCACTGGTCTGTGTTGGAGGGACAGTAGTGTTGAAAGTGGAAGTCGCCGGGTCAGGAGGAAGGACGTGTCAAGAAAGCCACCGCTGCCGTTCGGTCCCCCTGTGGCAAGATCGGACTTGCTTCTGTAGCCCAGGCCCAGCGGGCGTTGCCTGCTCACCAAGTCCCCCACCTGAATCTGCAAGAAGTTCTAACTGGGTGGACAAGCTGTTTTAACCACAGGGCCTGATGCAGCCAAGCCACTCCAGGATAGATTTGGAGATACTTAGAAAGAAATGAAACCAGCTACGTCAAAGAAGATATATGCAATCCAAATACGGATTCAGGCTAGCAACAGGCAAAAAGAGCTTACATTCCCCTTCTCTGAAGGGGCTGAATAGGCCAGGGATAGCCTCCAAGTTGCCTGGGCAAGCAAACCCATTTCTTTCGCTAAACAGAGTATAGAAGGCAATGCTTCTTGTCATGGATTTTGTAAAGTAGTTGTCTCCCACTATTTATTAGTTTGATTCTATTTACATAGCTTCTACCTTCCCTCTTCCTGGAAGGGACGGGGTTGACAAAGCTGCTTCAGATGGACAAATAGTTTTGTTCTTACAGCAAAAGCAGGTTTTATCTACAAAATTATTGGGGAAACATCTTCAAGGAATGATCTCTGATGCTTTTCCGAACAAGCTGAAGACTGTAAGATCTTGGCATGGTTTTAAGAAACTGCCTTGTCTTTTGGACACTGGCAAAGGTCACTACACTACTTCCTGCTCTCCGTTCCTTCATGGGGAGGCCAGACAATGCATAGGAAGTGCTTGTAACTGGCTTTACTCCACTGGCTGGTCCTGGTTTAGAGCAACCTGCAACGATTGTGGGTAAGACCAGAGCCTCAGTGGGGAAATGAGCTTTTTCCTTTCCAGTTAAGGAAAGCCAAGGGGCTCTGGGCTTGTTATCAAGGTGGCCTGAAAGCAAAGCTTCTCTGGAGGACTCTGGCTGGTCACGTGTGGGCCGGTGAGGTAGCAAAGGCTTGGGTGAGAAAGTGAGGCTGGAGGCTGGGCATGGGGCGATAGCAAGGCAAAGGGGGAGAGGGGGAGAAAGAGCAAGGCTAGTGGCCAGAAGCAGGGGAAACATTTTTGAAGGCTTTTCTCTTTAAGATGAGAGGGAGGGGAGAACTTTTAGGGCAATGTTGGAAGTGGCCGCAGGCGCCACGTGCCATGTGCATTGGATGGGCAGCCTCCTATCTATCCAAATCCCTGCCAGCAACAGCTTAAGAAGACAAGAGGAGTGCCAGAGGCCTTTCATCTCCTGCTCCTTGAAAGGCAACCAGACCTTTGGGCCCTAGTTAGCTTTCTGGACAGGGGACGGCACCTGAGAGACCCATGGACTCTGCTTATCCAAAGCTACTCTCCTCCCCACATTGCTTCCAACACACCCATTTCCTCCCCTCTTGCGGTTACAGTATTGGTCTCAAAAGAAGGAGTTATTGCAAATTTTATTTTAGGAGTTATTGGCAAATGGAGCCAACTGGGTGACTTCGGGCCAGTCACAGACTCTCAGCCCAACCTACCTCACAGGGTTGTTGTTGTGGGGATAAGGTGGAGGAGGAGAATGATGTAAGCTGCCTTGAGCCCTTTGTAGGAAAAAGGCAGGATATAAATCACAATATAAATAAATAAATATAAAATAAATAAATTTTCCAAGGCAGCTTGGAGGGATGGAAGGTGGGAAAGCTCTACTCAGATTTTCAGATTTTCTTCTCTGAGACAGTGGCTCTGTCTATAGCCCAGAAGGGAAACCACTCACCATCCCACCACCCCTCAGACATGATCTAGGGGGAGATTTTATCTAACCATGAACTTTGGCATGGGGGCTTCACCACCACATGATGGTTGCCACTAGCTTAGGTGGCTTTAGAGATGTGGATACTCATTGTGGAGGAGAGGCCAGGCACAGCCTTCACCAGCTTGCTGCCCTCCAGAAGTCAAAAGATTACTTCCCTCACTCCCGGTCAGGCCAACCTCTCTGAGGTGGATGCCCAACAATTCTGAAGAGCATCAAGGTGAAGAAGGCAGGTCTATTCATGGTGGTCTATTCATTGTTAGCTGTGCCAGTTGACTGGGCCCTCCATGTAAAAGAAGCGGTATGGTCCTTAGTACAGTTGCAGGTGGTGGAAAGCAACTAAGAAGAAAAGGCCCCTTCCATCTGCCTCACTTGGGATCTTCTCAGAGAGATCTAGCTGGCTGCTGGAAGAAGTAAAACAGTGGACTAGATGGTCCTTCGACTAATCCAGCAGGACTGGTCGTAGGTTCTCATTGTGCCCAGGGAGACCTGCAATAATAATAATACGTTGGTGACATACAGGTATGCGAGGGGTGTCACACGGAGGTGGGTAGGGACCTGTTCTCCCTTGCAGAGGAAGGCAGGATGTGCTCCAACCGAGCAAAGCTCAGGGAACCCAGGTTCCACTTAGATGCCAGGAAGCACTTCCTGACAGTCAGGACCCCGAGGGTGTGGAATGGGCTTCCACAGGAAGTCGTTGAGGCCCCATCGGAGAGGGTGTTCAAAGACAGGCTGGACATGCACATGGTGGGCATGTTGTGAGCGGAGCCGGCTGGAGCCAGGGGTCAGACTAGATGGCCTGGGAGGCTCCTTCTGACTCGCTCTGTTTCTATGTTTCTATATTTAATATTGATAATAATGATAATAATAACCAGCTGAGCTCAGTGTCAGAGCTGAGAATAGATCTTAAGGGAACTGCCTAGGTATGGATAAGAAATACATTCTCTGAATGCATCTCCATATCCCCTTCCCTAATTTCACACTTTTGAGCAAATTCGCAAACCAAAACTCAGCCAAAATCCTATACCTGGAAATCAGCTCCATTGAACTCAATGAGACTTCTGACTAGACACATATCAGGATTACATTCTAATCAACTAAAAAAGAAGAAGAAAGCACAGGAAGTAGACTGCAATTTCACAGAGAACTCCAGCACTTCTCCCCAGTTCTAATATCCAAAGCAATTCACATTATTCGTTGGCTTTGTCTGTATAAGCTGATTGTTCTGGATTTGCTTGGATGCCTTTGCAGGTTAAGAACATCCAGCAACACAGTAAATCAAGAAGACACTTTTAACCGTAACAGGACAAGCTCATCCATATATATGCATTTTGCACTGAAGGATTTTTTATTTGCCTCTGACAACTCCTTACAATTTATAGTACATCATTTAAAATTCGTCTTTCTAATAGAACATTTGAATGCAATCCAGGGCTCCTATAAAAGTGCCAGTTAAACTAAATGAGCGGTTAAGCATTTTCCTGTAAAAGGCTCCTGGGCAAGGAAAAAATATAGGGGTGTGATTGGGTGGTGGCGGGTGTGAGATCATGCACAGAAAGGAGAGATCCAGGAGGAAGAGCGCACAGAAAGAATGGTTCTTGGAAGTGCCAAGGTGGAAGCAGTGCCTAAGCCCAGTGCCTTTTGGAGGCAGTCATTCCTTCGCCAGGGCAAATCTGAACACAATGGCAATTATACAAAGTAAATTGCTTCACCTGTAAATTTCAACGAGTGAAACATTACAAATATTATAAAGGGACAATCCTACAATAGTTTAGACAAGCCTACAACTTCCAGCATGCCTCTTGTCTAAACTTGCCCAGGATTGTGCCCAAAGAGAATGAAAGCACCAGGCTTTCTTTGTTTTTATTTTTAAATAGCATTTTGTAAAGGAAGTAAAAGTACAGGTAAACAAGTAGGAAGGAACAACACAGAACACATAAAAAAACCTGTTCTTATATGCCTGCCTAAAAAGTTTTTTTAAAAAGGCAAACAGCATTACAAGAGGTCAGAACACCAAAGATATCACTGCAAGAGACACCTGAATGTTTAAAATGAATACCCAATAGAACGCAACGACTGCAAAATGCCAAGGAACGAATCCTTTGGCCTCTTTGGTTTCCGGATGCTGAATGAAGGGGGTGTTTGAGTGGGTGCTCTTTTCATCCAAGGGCCAACTGACTTTTTGGCAGGCCTCTTCGGGGCTGCCTGCTGCGTCCACACCAGCTGCTTCTTCACTGCACTACAGAATTCTGCACTCATGTTCTCAAGAGACACCCTGATATTGCAAGGGTGTAAGAACTCGTATTAATGGAATGAGATTTTCTACTAAAGGAGAACCCTCATCTGATCTAGCATTAGTGCATTTGTTCCTTTCCTAGGTACCATATTATGCTTCAGATGGAAGCTTTTATTTTTACCCAAGAGAATCAATTGCAGAAATGTAGCTTTGTGTGTACGTGGTGTCTTGGAGATAAGATGATTAAGGATCTGTCATTTGGGCGAACTCCAGACCCTTTTCAAGGTCAGCTGCCATTGCCTCCTGCAGACACTGTCCTCACAAAGGACGTGAGTGGGCTAGTGTTAGCCCTTCACAAACGCCAATTACCACATGAGAGATTGCTTGGAATAATAGGATCTCTCTGTTGTGGTAACAGATGTGTGGGAACCGAAAGGGAGGTAAGACATTGTTAAGGGACAAAGATGTGACTGTGCATCCGGCCTTCTCCATCGCTGTGTTTATCCTGACAAGATGATGAGGCGTGAAAGGAAGAGCTTTGCACAAATGATAATCTTGTTTCTTGTGGGAAAGTTTTCGGGCAGGTGTTTATTTCTTCCTTTGAAAGGAACAGAATGGAATCGGCCACAGTCCGCCGGGGAAGGGGGAAGTCCAAGAGACAGGGTAGTGTTGATTCAAAGACAACTGCAGTGCACTGAGAAATGCAGGGGAGCCCTTTAAATAATTTGAACTACAGATACCTCAATTCCCTGGCTGGGGATGATAGGAGATGTAGGCCAATACACTAGGAGGTTGGAGAAAGCCTCTGTGAAGACTTTATGGGACAGAAATCAATTTTTTTTCCTTCAAAAATATCATCCTAGATATTTTGTTAACCTTTCTTTAGGGATCTCTCAGGTCTGGATTACTTGAAGGTCAGCTGTATTCTGCTCTGGCATTAATTTGCTGAGGGGAAGGTTGTTTAAAAATGCACACAAGCACTCACAGTTCAGTATTAAGACAAGAACATAGCAAGAGCCATGCCAGATCAGACTGAGGGTCCCTCTAGTCTAGTAGTCTCTTCTCAAGTGGCCAACCAGTTGCCCACAGAGTCCCACAACCAGGATATGAGTGCAACAGCAAGTTCTTGGCCACGTTCCCCAGCAACTGGTGTGCATATACACACTGCTTCTGCTACTAGAAGTAACATGAAGCCATCAGGACTAGTGGCCGTGGATAGCGTTCTCCTCCATGCATTGGTCCGAAAGCTGACCAAAGTGGCTGCCATCACAACACCTCATGCAGGTAACTTTTATAGTTGGACTATGCATTGTGTGAAGAAGTCCTCCCTTGCATTTCTTACCAAACAACTTCCTGGCATGGCCCCAAGTTCTAGAGATACAAGAGAAGGAGAAAAATGTCTCCCTCTCCACTGTCTGCATGCCATCCATATTTTTCCCCTCTAACACATCCCCCCTTACCTTTTTCCTAAGCTAAACCACCTCAGCTTTTGTGACCTGCTTTCTCGGGGGGCGTTGATCCAGCTCCTTTCATCATTTTAGTTGCTCTTTTTGTTCTTTTCCCAGCAATACCGTATCATTTTTTTAGGTGCAGTAATCAGAACTGTACACAATGTTCTAAGTGTGTTCACACCTTGGATTTGTATAAGGACAGTACGATCTTGGCAGTTTCATTTTCACTTCCTTTTCTAATTATGCCTAACGTGAAGTTTGCCTTTTTCACAGCAACTGCTCATTGGGCTGACGTCTGCATGGAAGTGTCCACCACAGTGACAAGATCCCTTTGTACAGCAGTCGCCAGTAGCTCAGACCCCATCAGCCTAAATTTGAATTTGTGATTCTTGGCTTCAAGAGGCATTACTTTGCACCTGCTTTCATGGAACCACATTTGCCATTTTGATGCCCGTTCTCCCAGCTTGGACTGATCCCTTTGGAGCACCTCACAGTCCCTTTGGTCTTATGAATCCTCAATAGTGAGTTGTCAGCAGATCTCTAAACCTATGTTCATTCAAAATAGGCTTTGTGAAATGCATTTTATATACTTTCTTCTTCAGGCAAAGCCTACTCTGGAATATCCAGGAAGCACAAAAAGTCAGTGGGCAACTATATTCTGAATCACACACTAGTCTGGGAGGTGTAAAGCAGGTCAACTTGCATGGAAGTGTGTAAATATCAAAATTTTCAAACACTTATAGCTCACCTGGGTTCATTCAGTTCAGTAATGTAAAGACTGACCAGCTGTGGCTGCCTAGGACAAGGATAGGGAGTTAGGGGACAAATCTGGTCTTCTCAAGTTCCCCAAATGACCATGCCTGCTTTCCATACCCTACCACTTTCTCCCAGTCACCAATCACTTGATGGTTTTTCAGCTTTTGTGCAGTTTTCCTGTTCCAAAAGGTCGATATGTTTCTCCTAAGGCTTAGGTACTTGTAGCAAGCACTTTAAGCTTCAATATGCTGGTGAGTTTTTATTTTTTATTTTTAGTGTATTTGGACCTCACCCATTTTGACTTTGTCTCCAGACCTTTGACTTTGATCCCATGAACCACCAGAACGCAGCTCTGAAGCCTGAATCAGAATTCAAGTTGACAAAGATCATACCACCTTGCTCCTCCAGGATGAGGCCCCTCTTCTGCTACTAGAATGCTTCAAGTGGAGATGCCTAGAATTTAACCTGGAATGCTGTACATGCAATGTCGTCCTCCCCCCCGGAGCTACGATCGCTTTCCGCACAGCAGGGGTCTGTTGCAAATGGCTGTTCAGTTAGGGCTTCTTAAGAGTGTTCACTAGGAAGTGGAAAGGACTGATTAAGTATATTTCAGGTGGGTTCACATATCCTGACAAGCAACCCTGTGTGATTCCCATGGTACATAGTTTTTGGCCTGAATGTGCCTGATAGACAATTAAGTAGCTTCCATTCTATCACTCAGTCTTCCTGCTGTTGGTATGTAGCCTATCATCCATGGCACCTGAAATTCCATACCACAGTGGATGGCTGGAGGAGCTCCTGCAGCTGCCATTCTTTCCAGGTCACTCTGTGTTAGCTGCATATCAGGACTGTGGAAACCATGATGCCACCTTTGGTCAACCAGAGAAACCATGGTGAAGTGTCAAGATCGTAAAACAAACCATTGTTTCCTATCGTCATTCCTGAAAGCCAAATGTTTCTAAAAGACAAATACCATGGCAGGGCTCAGGTGACACAACACACCATCCTGTGCAAGGAACTTTCATGGTTTGTTGTGCCATGAAACCTATACGTTGATTCAGTTCAGACAACAGAGTAATGCACATTCAAAGGTTGACTATGCAATGACTGTAGGCTTTCACGGAACCATGGGTGGTTGTTAAAACATGGATTTATCAGCTCCCTAAACCCAGCTGCATGAATGATTTTTGGCTTGTTAACTACAAACTACTCAGGAACAGAATGCATGGTTTACTTAGACTTTCAAAAAGCATTTGACAAAGTCCTTCACCAAAGCCTGTGTTATGTTAGCAATCATGGCAGAAAAGGAGATGTGACTGGTTAAAGAACAGGAACAAGAACAGGAAGCAGGAATCCATGACCAGCTCACAAACTGAGCAAACTGAACAAGTGAGGTCTCACATAGATCAGCACTGGGAAGGACACTTTTTAGCTTGTTCATAAACCTGGGATCAGGAGTGAGCAATGAGGTGGCTACATCTGCTGACAAGATTAAATTATTTAGGGTAGTTGAAGCTAAATAGTAATGTGAAAATCTCCAGAAGGATCCCCGGGGGTATTGATTTGTGGCCCCTCATCCCAGGAGGCAGCTTCCATGCATGTTTTGCCTCTTGATGAATCAGGGCATATAAAATTGTAGTACAAAAACAAAAATCATGACTCCAGAAAATTACATAACTTTTCTGCAAACAATGAAGAAACTGAAATTGTGAAATGTTTGGCATTCCTCAGCTCAGTCATCAATTCAAAGGGAGACTAAAGTCAAGAAATTCAAAGAAGACTGAGACTTGGAAGGGCAGCAATGAAGGAACTGGAAAAGATCATCAAGTGTGAGGAGGTTTTACTGGAGACCAAGACCAAGATCATCCATGCGATTGCCTTCCCAATCCCCTTGCATGGGTGCAAAAGCCAAGATGACTTAATGACACATAAGGACAACTTCAGTTGCCAGAGAGTAATCCATGATGCACGGGTGTTGCTTTCTTGCCCCACTTGCAAAACTCCTGGCAGAGGTATCTGGCAGATACTTATTGGAACTGAGAAGTTTGCCTAGATGGACCCACAGCCTGAACCACGTGGGATCCTGTGTGGACACTCCGTCTAGCTATGAACTTAGGTGTTGGGTGCCAACCAAAACTGAGTTCACATTGGGTGAACTGAGTTCACCAAGAAGCCAAGAGGGATGTACCAACATGCTCAGGGGAACTGCAAAAGCACAGCTGCCCTGGTGGGGTGATACCTTCCTCAATTCATTGATTGAGGATACTCAATACTCAGTGAGGGTCAGTTGGAAACTGGAAACTGGAAAACTGGGGGTGAGAGGGATGTGTGAAGAACTGCAGCATTTTTTTTTGCAGAGATCTGTGCTCTTGCAGTATGCTTTTAGGATTATGTTCATTATTAGCACAATGCCTCCTTGTCAATTTGGGGAAAATGCACACTCCTCCTCCTCTCACCAATAATTATGTGAAGCCACGGCACTTTGCTTTCTGGATATCGGGTCGCACTTTATGGAACCACCATCAGTTAACTGTCTGGGAGTCCTGACATTCTTTGGACCAACCCCCCTCCTCCTTCATTAGCATGTCCCAATTACTGCATATTAAATCTGGCTGTTCGGTAATTAAGTGCTCTTTAATCATTCATATAAGGACATTTGCAGTAGGAGCTTTCTGTTTGGGATTATGGTCCATTTAAGTGGCAATCCCAAATACACTTAACTAGGAGTGAGTCCTGATGACTTCGATGGGTTACTTATGAGTAGGCATGCAAATAATTGTATTGTAAAGAAAGGATTATTGCGAGAGAACTGTCCTCCCATTTGCCATCTGCTTTCTTCCCTTGGGAAGGATGCTTCTTTTTTCTGCTGCATTCCTAGGGTGCTTGGGAAATTCTTTAAAAGGCTTTGGGCAGGGGTTTTAAGCTGACATTATTTTTGTGTGGTGTCCCAGGGTGATCCTTCTTTCTCGTTCATTCATTGCACTTGTCTCCAGTGCTCTGAAGCCTCCTCAGCTGCCCACACTTCCATGGGAGTCAATTCATGATAACTTCCCTTGGGCTTCAATTGAAGTGTGGAAAGCCAGGGAGGCTTCAGCCCACCGGAGGGAGGAAGGATAGTACAGTGAAAGGCAGGAGAATTACTCCCCTTCAAATGCTTCATCGTTATGTGATGAAATGTCTTCTCAAATTTATGGTGACCCTATGAATGGGCACCCGCCAAAATGCCCTGTCCTTGGCAGCCCCACTCAGCTCTTACAGATTCAAGGCTGTGACTCCCTTGATGCAGTCCATCCATCTCATATTTGGTCTTCCTTTTCTTCTTCTGCCTTCCACTTTCCCGAGCATGATAGTCTTCTCCAGGGAGTCTCGCCTTCTCATTATGTGCCCGAAGTATGACAGACTCACTTTCATCATTTTTTGCTTCCAGGGAAGTTCTGCTTCAATTGGAACTAGCATCCACTTGCTCTTCTTTCTGACAGTTCAAGGGATTCAGAAAGGTCTCCTCCGGCACCACATTTCAAATGCACCAACGGCTTTCTTAAATTTCCTTTCCTTTGAATCTTTTCTCAAAAGTTATTTCTTTTCCATTAAGTGCAATGAGAATGGCAAAAATGCCCAGTGTTTGGGGGCACTGATATGGTGCTAAGAAAGGCATCTTCTGCCAGCAGGACCAAATGGGAGGATAAGCCCCTGGTAAGCACGGTTGTCTTCCAAACTGAATTGCAACCTGTTGTTCTTAAGGTGAGGTCACTTCAGTTCAGCTGGTTCCAGAGATCTGTGAACCTTGTATGTGTGTGTGTTTCCTGGAACATCTGGAACCAGAAAGAATGAAAAGGTTTTTCTGATTCATGATGTGGTCCATGTAAGTTGACCACTTGCTTGGAGCAGGTTTTATATGGATGCAAAGCTCCCTATATCATCACTAGAGTTTTGTGCAAATTAATCCTGCCTTGCTGTTTCGAGACAAATGGTCTTTTCATGGGTATATGTCAGCTTTTTCCTCTCTTGTCATATCTGTATCCTTTGAAAAATGTGCAGGACGTAGATAAGTAGTCTTTCAAGACCCACTGGGATATACATGGTAAAGGATGAAAGATCTGGATGAGTGCAATGGAAAATATTGCAAGGTATTTTGGCTCGTGGTTTGCTAATGATGGTGTTCGTCATAACTTGTCTCTGGAGATTTTCTTGGAGAAGAAAACAAGGAGGGATGCCTGTGTGGGTATTTGGTGATGATATAAAACTGGTAGGAGCTGTGAACCATTTAGAAGACAGGGCTGGAAGTCAGTAGGATCTGGATAAATACAGTGTTCTGTTCTGTCATTGCAAAGGACTTGTTGTTGTTGTTAGTTGCGAAGTCGTGTCCAACCCCTCGCGACCCCATGGACAACACTCCTCCAGGCCTTCCTGTCCTCCACCATCCCCCGGAGTCCACTTAAGCTCACACCAACTGCTTCAGTGACCCCAACCAGCCACCTCAACCTCTGCCATCCCCTTCTCCTTTTGCCGTCAATCATTCCCAGCATCAGGGTCTTCTCCAGGGAGTCTCTCCTTCTCATTAGGTGGCCAAAGTATTGGAGTTTCATCTTCAGGATCTGGCCTTCTAAAGAGCAGTCAGGGTTGACTGCAAAGGACTAGTGGGTAACGATCATTCTGAATCACAGAATAGTGGATCCGGATTCCTGAAGCAAGGGAAATGCGAGGACTACCTAATTTAGGAAATTTGCATCTCAATGTTCATCATTTCTCATGCAAAGTAACATATGAAAACACAAAAATATCTTCAAATTGTCAAACACAAGCCTGGGTCTGTCTTATTCTTGATTCCAGGTTCAACTGACACACATTTCCTTCGTAAACTGAATCAATCTTGCTTTAGTCTGTGGAGGACCCTGCTGCAGATTTGGGGAGATTCGTGCCGTCTTTCAGGCAGTCGCTGCTCTGTTTGTTCCGATCTCCTGAATCTCTTCACACATGGGAACCAAACGCAAGAAGAGTTCAGAGTCGATGTTCAGGATATCCTAGTAATCTCAAACACCCCTCGTTTGCCCACTCCTAAATTTACCGGCAGCACTTAGGTTTTCACTCAGAATATAATAAATCCAACTTTGTGAGCATGGATGAGAATTCTCCTCCAATATGTAATCTCCTATGGTGCCTATAAGTCTTTGTGCATGCACAGTATTCAAGTGCATCTTGGGATCTGCAGTCTGGAATTTTACAGCGTGGCGTGACCTCATGCATCCCACATCATGGAGCCAATCAAAAAGGGGCTGTCTTCACAGAACCTGTCTTCATGATGATGCCGTGACATATTTGCTGGTTTTTTGATAATGAGATGGACTCTCAGAGCCCTCCCCCTTGTGGAGACAAAGCTGTGACAGAAGCAATGATGAGGAAAGCACTTGGGGAACTGCTCCAGGTGGGTTTTGAGGGGAGACAGATGGCATGAGGAATGAAACTTTAGAAGAAGGGAATACTTCACTGCATATGCTTTCAAGCTCACAATGAATTCTGAACTTGATACATTAAATCAGGCTCATTACAAAGATTTCAACTAACGAGTGTGCTAATACAGCAACATCACAAGCAGAAATTCTACATTTTCCTGGTCTACTCAATGTAAGGTGGAAGGATCGAGACCTAGTCTTTGAAGGTCTGTCCAAAAGTCTTCCACCGCTATGTGCAGAATTCTCTTTGTCCATGAAGGGCCACTGTTGGGTTTGTTTTTAAATAGTTTCAAGAGGCATCCATTCAGTGCCAGGAGATAAAATCTGTTTAGCTGCACATTTCCTCCTGCCCCTATCACTCCCTTTCTTACAGTTCTTTATATTAGTATTCCCTTGAGGCTGAGAGAGAGGAAGGATTTCGTGACTTGGGATCTTAGAAGGTGTCACCTCCAAGTTCAGGCTTTATACCTAGAATCAGAAGCATGGAAGGGCTTGTCTCATCACTTACCTACAAGTGGAATCCTCTTTCCAGCTGCAGCCTTATCCATCTGCCAAAGCTCCTCCTGCTGCCCACGGACCTGCTGATTCTGAGCAGGATTATTTTCTTTCCCCACTGACTTGTTCCCCAACTCTCCAGAAAGTATAGCTGGTGATGTTCTCTGGCAACACACATGAGAATTTTGATTTGGTTTGCAAGTCCTGCACACATGGCCTGTTCACAAACTCTTCCACCGTGAATGGAGGAATACTTTTGGGGAGAGAAATGTTCACACATTTCCAAATTTGTGATCACATTCTTTAAAGATGTGCATTTCCTTTCATTGTAACTGCCTCGGTGTGACTAATATTTTTGCATGTTAGTGAATGGGGGAAACGTGTGCACTTTGAATACTGTGCATGGAAAGGTTCAATTTTCTGCATTTGAATAACACTGTGGAAGAAAGGAAATCAGGAACTAGACAAGAGGAAATTTCAAGAGATTTTGGAAAAATTTAGCCATGTGCAAAAATGGTTGATTTTTCCATCTCTAACCTCTGAACATTAAGCTCTGGCTTTTTCCCAATGGACCCAAGAGTATAACCAGAACAGATTTACGGCTACTTAAAATACTGTTTGTTGTTGTTGTTTGTAAAATCCAAAAACACTGAATGCCTTTCAATTTGTACAGTAAATGAAAACATGCCACAGAACACTTGTTATGAAATTATGTAATGCAAAGGAAACTGCAGTTTAACTTTTGCTGACACTAATTAAAAAACAATATTAGGAAGATTTTCCTAACAAGATTTGGAAAACAATATTAGGGAAATCATATTAGAGCAGCAAATCAAATAGGTTCAACTTTAATGAAATTTGTAGTAGGCCAAACTAGTAGTTTAAATTGTTCACTCCACTTCAAGTCCAGACGAGTTACATGAATGCTTAAAAATATGCCAGAATTAGTCCAAATGATACAGGAGAGAAGGCGGGAAATGAAAATGGAAAGCACAGCTGCAGATCTCAAGTGGAGATCTGAGGAATGGACTCTGGCAGATGGACCCTCTGCTCCAACTGTCCCTCCTGGGATGGCACAAAAGAAAGCATGCCTGGAGCAATGCAATAGTCAGAGGACGGGCAGCTGGTGATGTTGCTCCGCCCTGTTTCCATGGATGGGCTGAGTGGCCCTCTTGGCTGCCCTTGAACTGATCTCTCCCGTAGCAGGCCCAGGGGTGCACCCAGGGCTGCAGCTGGGATGGGGTGCATTTCGACAATCATCTCGTCATCGGAATCTGAGCTGCCAGTCCCGCCAAACAGTTAGCCTCTCATGTGCGCCCCTGAAGCTTGCCAGAACCCATTTGTTCTCCATAGGAGGAAAACCGTCGGGGGTGGAGGAGAATGCAGGCGCAGCGGCAGTTCAAGAAACCTACAGCTGTCCTGATGGTGCTGTTGTGGTGGTGGGAAGGGAAAGCTTAAGTGAGAGGTCTCTCTCCAGTGTTTTGTTAAGTGCCTGCTTCACACATCAGTATGTGATGTGCAGCAGGAGAAGCGAGACAGACTGAGCTTCCTCCTGACAAACAGCTGCTCCCGGCTGCAATTACAGGAGGCACATGAAGATGATCTCAAATCAAAGAGCTTCTCTTTGGGGGAGAGGAAAAGGACGAGGGATTCTTGCTTTGAAATTCCCATTCATGCCCAGATTTATCTCCGTGAACAGGATGTCAGGGCTGCCGGCACAATGATCACACATATGAGTGAGGGCTTCGAACTGAATCCATTTTGGTCTTGGGCTGTTCTCAGCTGCTTTCCACATAATTTCATTTCCGTTATCTCCAGGTTACAACACACCCCTCCGTGTGGAGCGATCTCTTCGTTGCCTCCCCACCCACTCCTTTTCGGCATGTGATTGCGCAGACAGTGAAAGAAAAGGCTCAAGACAGACCTAACCATTTCAGAGGAGAGGCAAAATCTGAAGGCACTTTCACATCTTCTGTGCAAACACGCATTTGCCTCTTCGGCACTGAGCACTGATAAAATCCACTTCTGAAAGTTTGCAGCCAGTGCTTACTACGGGTGGCTAGCAACTGTGAGATCATGATCATGTTCCTTGCCCTTGTCCAGAGCAGTTTTCAACTGCTTCCAAAGTGTTTCTATTTTGGAGGAGGCATGGGGTCAGTGCTCACCCTGCCACTGGATTTCTTTTCCTCATGGTCAGTAGACGCCGAGAGAGTAGTGTGGCTGCCATTTGACTTAACAAAATAGAACATGAAGGGAGGGGTCCATTTATGACTCTCCTGATATTCTTGGACTACATTTCCCATCAGCCCAAGCCACTGGTAAAGAATGATGGGAGCTGCCACCCAGGAACTTCAGGATAGTCATATGTCCCCCATCTCTTTGATAGAATATTGCCTAGTACCGCAGCTATTTTAGATGTCAGGGCCCAGCATTCCCAGTCCCTGGCCATGCTGATAGTGGTTTCTGGGAGTTGAAGTCCAAAACAGCTGGACCACTACCATCCTTCTACCCCTGGGATAAAGAACTCATTGGTGTTTGTTTAAATCTTCCCCTTTTTTCTCACCCAAAGTTTTAAGTTTTGAGTGCGCCCATTGTTCCTCTGAGTCAGGAAGGAAAACATGGAGAGTTTTTCATTGTGAAACCTTTAGGGGTGCATTTCTAAAGATCTCATTTTATGCTTTTCTACATTACTCTTCTCTGCCTTTTGTTGAAGTATCATTCATTCTTTGCTGCAGAACCCACTTTTGCTCAAGTGCTGTTCTAACCGCCTCCTGGAAGGAAGATTCTATTCAGGCTTTAATGTTAACGTCCATGAATGACATCACAAGCACTTCCTGGAACACAGGGCCAGTGGCTTTGTTCCAGTTCATAAGGACCTGATGGGAATAAAGCCAAATCTGATATTTAGGATGAAATTAACTGAGGGCAGAATCGGGTCTAAATCAGTCAATATTTACTCAGTGATATTATGAGTTTTGTCCAGGGCTAGCATCTCCTGAATGCAATTGTACTTCTGATTACTTGGCTCATCCACAGAATGAATTTAAAATACTTTAGTACTTGAGAGTAACCAAGGTATTGTTTCAACATCCATTACAACAACAATCTGATTTTAATTCCAGGTTGCCAGCTGGGGACTAGGCTGGAATGGCAGTGGTTGTCAGGATCTGGGCTACTCTGGATCTCCATTTAGTGGCCAGAACAAGAACGCCCATCTTGGTATTGGCAGGATGGGTTCCAGACCCTCCTGGAGCACTCAGCCTGGGAGACCTGGGGAAGAGCCACCTGATGGGCAAGCTCGTCCCTCCCAAAGTGGCCTCAGCAACACAGGTCCTCCTGGCCTCCTTGCCTGACCTGTGTCCTGCCTCACTGTCTCACCTAAGCAGGATGGGTCTCCTTGCTGGCTGGGGTGTGGCTCCAATCCTGCACACTGCTTGTCCCTTGCGGCATTTGGTGCCTGTTGTTTCCTGCCTCGTCGTGCATCCCGCCTTGCTGCATTGCCTCAGCCATGCAGGTTGTTTGCCTACTAGCTGTGGTTCAGCTCCTGCCTCAAGGTATCTGCACCTCTGTTTGTCTTGCGGGTCCTTGACCCTTGACTGGTTCATGACCACATCCTTGCTTTGCCCTGAGAGATGCTTCTGGTTCCTGACTGTGCTTTGTTCTGTGATTATGACTTGGACTTTGCTATTAGTTAGACTTCACCGCTGGACTTTTTGAACTCTGATCCGGTGCCTCTGCCTTGTCTCCTGCCACCCACGTCCCAGCTTTGGACCCTGACAGTGACTTACCTGTGATTATCCACTCCTTTCCCCCTTGAGGCCCACCTGGTGCCAACACTGTTATATTATTGGCACCATATTATTTTCTCTGCTTCCAGGTGCTTGATGGCATTTCATGTTTTTATCAGGTTCAGTATCTTACTGCATTTTAATTCTTTAACTAATTGTAATCTACCCACTTAACATTAGTTTTTGGGTGGATTAGAAATGCACCAATAAGTCTGCATGGTGGAGGCCAGATTAGAACCAAAGAGTTCCCCATGAAATGATTGTTAGATGGATCTTCACTCTGTCTTTTGGTCCAATGTTTCTCAAGGTAGCTTGCAAGCAACAGCTAACATTACACACACCCCACCCACATGCACACAGAGCATTGCACACGCACACAACAGCTGTCCGTTCTCTGACTATTGGGTGGTTCCAGGCATGTTTTCCTTTGTGCCACCCTAAAAGGGACAGCTGGTTTGGAGAGTTCCTTCTTTCAGAGCAGGGGAAACAAACACACACCACTGTTTCTTCCATGCCCTCTGGATGGTCTAGGCTAGCCTTGCCCTTCCTGTAATGCTCTTGCTGAAGGGCAGAGCTTGCAACCTCCCAGGGACTCCTGGTCGGGGGAACAGCCCAGAATGTGGCTCCTTTCACATCAAAGGCAGTTCAGTCTATGTGAAGTGACCATATCCTGAACCAGACTGGTGGCCTGCCTTCCCCAGTGCTACTTAGCCCAGTACTCCATCCAGCAATGGCTGTGTAGGACACCCGGAGGAGGTCTTTGTCAGCTCTGCTTCTCTTTTCATTGGAATGAAAGAAGCCCGCCCTACCCTCTGAGCTGTGGTTCTCCATGGAACACTGCACTTTTTCCATAGCTCCCAGGCCCCTTATTCCAAGGCTATTGTCTTAAGACAGACATTGGCTAGGCAAACACATTAATTTGGCCGCACACCCTTGCTGATTGGAGTCCAGAAGGCTCTGACAATGCCAGCAATCCCAGTGGAGCTCAGTCGCTCCAGAAAGACACGATTTTATCCCTGGCGAGTGGTGTTGCTGTTGCTGCATTGATGAACCCCGTGAATGGCCCAGTAGAATCAGCAAGGATATGGAGCCGAAGTGTCTTGTTCACATTAGTGGGAGAAGTTATCCCAAGGCTGGAAATTAAACCCAGTGAATGTGTCCATACATGGGAGTGGATGAATCTGCACTAGTGAATGGAGATACTCTCCTTGTGCCCTTCAGAGAATTTATGGATAGTACCTCCATAGTTAACTTTTGAAAGGAAGCAGAAGATCCCTGTAGGTTTATGTTCTCCAGATCTTTCCAAATTTAGGTTATAATTGGAAACAGTCAACAGCCATTTGAGTGTTTTCACAAACTCTGGAGAACAGTTTCCTTCCAGGAAAGCAGGACTCCTCAATGACCATTACGTGCATTTTGTGGCACACAGGTGAACATAGCAACTGAAAGAACTGAGCCAGAACTTGATCAGTGCATTAATTTATGTTTTAAGAAACTGTTATTAAACTCAGGAAGCAGTTCTGATCCCTTGAACTGGATTATCTCAAGTAAGTGGACAGAGTAAATGGTAAAGGACATGTTTGTGAACATCAGTTTATCTTGATACAAGAGCAGGAAATGAAAGGATTTTGTTAATCATTTGCATTCACACAAAGGAATAATGAGATGAGACATAACAGTGCAGGTAAAGTAGGGCCACAGTCTGTATGTTCCAGTGGGATAAGATCTGTAATAGGAACTTTCAAGGGCTTCCCATCCCTCCCCCTCCCCACAACTCTGAAGCTGCCTGGCAGTGCAGCTTTTGTGCCAGTACTCGGGGTAGCAGGCCAGGGCTGGAGTTGGTTCTCCACTGCTCCTTTCCCAATAGCCACATCGGTTCAGGTTTTAGGCAAGGCCTTTTGGCATCCCTGCTTTCCTACCTACACAGAACCAGGTAGGTCAAAATAGGTCAACCTCAAAGAGAGCTCCTCTTTTCCTCTTGGGCCCCTCAGCTGAACGTGGTGAGTCCCCCATCACCTTAAAGGTACCCCTAAATGTCCACCAAATCCCTGCCTAAGCGGAGGTCTCATCCAGCATGTCTCTGCCAAATGGTTATCGAGCTGTTCTTGTTCAGACTCAGGCACCCACAGAACCCGAGCCGCCGAAGCAGGCCCAGCCCAGGTCTCAAGCAGGTGGGACAAAGGCCAAATATGACCAACCTGTTTTCTGGAGAAAAGGGAAAGGTACTTAGAACTTCAGAAGGTAAAAAGGGCCATGCTGAGCAGGCCAAGGGTGCACCTGATGGTGCATTCTGCGCACCCCCAGAAAAAACCCAAGTAGGACACAAATGCCCCAGCATTCTGCCTCCTGTAGTCCTGAGCTACTGGCCTGTTGCCCCGATCTTGGAGGATGCATAGTTTTCAGAACTAGGAGCTACTGTGAACCTTCCTTTCCACGAATTTTCCCAGCCCTCTTGTAAAAGCATCCAGACTGGCTGCATTGTGGAAATGAATCCCATAGTTCTGCTGTGTACTATAAGGAGTTCTCCCCTGAGCTGACCTGATTTGGCACCCAGCTCCTTCAGTCCCGCTGTCTGCTTACTCCACACCCAGCACAATTCTGGACACCTCTAGCAAATCTCCCTTTGCTTTTCTGTGCTAACCAATCTCTGCTTCTGGAACCACAGGGGAGTTGCCCTAGCTGTGCAACTGCCCCTTTCCTTCTTTGCATTTCCCCGACGGGATCGCTGTCCTAGGTGTGGTACTCAGCCCTTATCCAACGCACGAAACTTACACTATATTTGGAAGAAGGATGGAGGGCACTGCAAAGCAGAAAGACAAAGTACTGAGTGATATTATGGGATGGATGCTGCTGGCCTCCACCCACACGCTGTTTGGCATGTCTTGTTTGGTTCTGGACGCTACACCAAATTGCCCTCTTCAAGTACCGGGTCCGTAAAACAGCTTTTCCAGAAAGACGGCCACATCAGTTTAGGTGGCAGGTGGCAGTGGTGCAGCTTAGAGAGGAGAACCTTCCCTTTCATGGAACCATAGAAAAGTAGAGCTGGAAGGGGCCATGAAGGCCATCAAGTCCAACCCCTGCTGGTGCAGGACACCACTTTACACCATCCCACTCTGGTGGCTGTCCAGTTTCCCCTTGAATGTCTCTAGTATGGGAGAGCCCAAAGTATGTGCAGAGAGGGGGACGGGGCTCTCAGTACAACTGCTGTCCCTCCCCCACCTCCCCCCCCCCCACACCTCTCATGTTATTCCCCATTGCCAAAGCTAGCAATATTTTTTTTCTCCCCCACTCCAACCCCAGTGGTACAGCCAGGTCATTTTAGACCCAGCACTTAATGGTCTCACTAAAGGAAAAGAATGGTCTCTCCCTTTAGAGGGCTTCGTTGGGGAAGCACCCAGCCCACATTTCTCCCTCTCCATGCTTTACCAACGCTCTGTGATAGATTCGAGAGCCTGTCCCACCCCGCCTCCCAAAGGATCTCACCTGAATTGTGTTCAATGTGTAACCGCAGGAGCAAAATGAAGCCTCTTTTTTTGTGGCTCTGACACTCAACCCATTCATGTAGGAACAAGCAGGATTCAAGATGAAAATGAAATAAACAAATAGCAGAAGCACGGGTACGTGAAAGGTTTGCCGTGGGTCTAATCACTTGCCACTCCCACGTGGTCATTTGGATGCTCAGCCGAAGATTCACTACTGCAACTACTTCCCTGGAAGACCAGGGAGGGAGGAGGGTGAATGATGGGAAGGAACGGGAAGGGATGCAGCTGCAATGACCCCTCATCCCGTGTGATTGCAGCCTTTGCGCTGCACGAAGAAGACCGTTAACTGCTCAGCTGGGGTTCGGCAAGCATTCACGGACTTCCTCTTGGCACGGCTCACTTTCTAAGAATGGGCCGAGCATGAGAGGAGCTCCACACACCGAAGAGGGACACCGTATGGAGCTTCACCACCATACCAGCACGTGGTGCATTGGATTTTCTTCTACACTAACCCAGGGTGCAGTAACAGCACTGCAAGAGTGTCTGTTCGGAAACAGCAGGAGGCATGCATGGCACAAGCTGCACTGCTGCAGAAACATCCAGGAATATTTTGTGCCGGCAGAGAATGTAGCTTGACTCACGGAGGCAGAAGGAGCCACTCAGGACTTCAGCCACGGTGCTGCGAAGGAGGTGTAATGCTCCCCTCCGGCGGTGTGTAGTTCTGTTTACAAGATCAAAAGAGCCCTGGCATATTACAGTGGATGAGTAAGGCATGCTTTTAACTGGGAACACAACGCACGGCGGCAGTCCCTGATGCCTGTTATATACATTTTGCAACACCTGGCTGAGGAAGACAATATTCTAAGAAATGAGCCAGAACCTAATCTGTGCTGGTGAGCAAATATTCGCAATACTGTGGGAAATCAATGCACATCCAGCTTTTCTCCTCTGGACTATCTGAGAAAAGAGTTGAGGAAGTTTCATTGGAGGTGGGAGAGAAGGGAGGGGGTTATTTAACCCTTCTACTCCCAATTATTTCCCCCCAAAATCTATTCCCAGTGTTCTGTATCTGATGTTCCAAAACCATGTTTATTTTGTTAATGATAGGCTTTTGGCAGGGAATCCAGGGTGGACTGTATCCCACTGGCTCTCTCCATCCCACCAGGTTTCTGGGAAGCTTCTCATATTTGGATAGAAACACCTATTACAGGACTCCTTCCCCAGGTGCTTCTGGTGCATGCGCCTTCTGCTTTGACAGATGCTGTTGCAATGTGCATCAAGTTGTCTCCAACTTATGGTAACCCTATGAATGAAGGCCCTCCAAGATCTTGAATACACTTTCCTTTTGTTTCACCCAGTCGGGTGTGAATGCAGGTCTGGGGCCTGTTTCCCTTGGCAACACACATTAGATCACAGCAAAAGCTCCCAAACCTCTCAAGGTATCAGGGAAGATGTGCCCCCACTTTTGAGGTGCATTGCTCCCCAGAACAGCCTATGGCCTATTTCCTCCCCTTCTAAATTTGGGCAATCAGACATTCTTTCATCTTGATCCCCTTGGAATGATTTGGCCCAATGTTTTCCAGCATTCCAGCAGGGTTTAGCTTGAAAGCTGCTTTGCTATGTCTTCAAAGCTTTGGGCCAGCAGCCTGGTTCCATTTTGGTTCCAATGGGGCCCATTCCTCTTGGACCAGTCCCAAAATGTTCCTCAGCACCTAGCAGGGGTGCATGTAGCTCCACTTCACCCACCCATCCAGACTTCCCAGCTGCACCATCTAACTGGATTTGTGCAAGGAGCAGGTAGCATCTCGGAGAAGGCCATGAGATGCACAAAGAAGCAGAATCCTTGGCTGTTGGAACATCCCAGTGCTGAACGTGAGGCTGCACGATGGAAGCAGAACCAGGAATCACAGCAGCAGATGGGGAAATCTATATCAGTGGAAAAAGATAGAAGTCACATTTAGTTTATTTTTAGTAGAACTTTGCTGGTTTCTACAGTAACCCATGCGATTGTTTAAAAACCTGCAGAGTGAGATTCGCTGCCCCTTTTTTCAGTTTAATCTGAAGTGTAAGAAGTGTAAGAAAAGTATGTCTGGTTTCCCATAAAAGGAATTCAATATCTGAGCTGACACTTGCCCACCAAGAAGTGAAGCCGTGCTTCTTTACATGGATTGTGCCCATCTTGACTGATGAGTGTGTTATTTATTTATTTAGAATTTTTGTATGCCGTCCCATTGCTTATAGCCTTGGGACAGCTCAAATAAATAAATAAACACAATACAAATACAATTAAAACCCAGAAACACTCTGGCTGCACAATTAAAACCTATAAATATTATTAATCGTTGTTAAAATATTGTTTAAATAAAATGTTAAATTTTAAAATGTTTAAATGTTAGCTGCAATGCCCAACAGGGCTTGTCCACCTGGAGTATTAAAAGAGTCTGCATGCACAGAACGGTCCGAGCCAGTGGGGACCATGGCTTTTGCAGGGTTCCCAGTCACTTGGAAATGCACACATGCACACAGAGAATGTTTACCCTACAATCCAGGTGGGACAGGCTCACAATGTAAAAAGACACTGCTCATAAAGAAACAGGAAAAGGGGAGAATTAAGTTTTTCAGTGGGGTCCATGAAATGGCCCTGGTGCCCCCATCAGCTCCTTCTATTTAGCATGCTGGAATGGTTGCTGATGGTGACCTAGTGGGGTTTGGGACTCTTCATTAGGGAGGTCTTTCAACAGGGCTGGTAAAACGGCCCACACTCAGCCACTGGATGACTTTGGGCCAGTCATGGTCTCTTAGCCTAGCCTACCTCACAGGGCTGTAGTTTTGAAGATGAAATGAAGACGTGGAGAGCCTTGTAATCCCTCCCCCCTGGGTTCCTTGCAAGACGGCATTTTGCTGGATAACGCTGTTTTTGCCGTTTGTTATCTTTAAACCAGACTTGGGCTGAATAGCCCTTCAGAGAGGATACCTTCAAGCAGAGGACAGTCCTCTGTGACAGTCTTCCACTGGCTACCCTATCTTCCCGCCTTTCCTGTCCATGTCCATCTCCAGGCCCATGCTAAAAGGGCGGCCAGGGAACTGGTTGACATCCTGCTTAATAAATATGTCGTATTAGTATCCCCATTGTGGATTGTGAGTTCGGTAATCAAAGCCTGGCAAGGCACTGCAAGGTGGAGGCTGCAGCGGCTAAAAGTATATTACCTGTCTGCTATAATCACAGATGCTGGCTTGGAACTGGCGCTACAGTTTGGTCCTGGGAGAATATCATCTTGCCTCCAGAAAAGCTATTACCTTATTCAGTGGTGGTGAGTCCACAGCTTGAGAAACAGAGATGATTCTGGCTCAGCCTTGTTGTTATTGCTGGGATTAATCATCTGGGCTGCATGGAAAGATGCCTCTTGACTTTTGAACCATTTAAAGATGTCAGTGGGAGAATCATTGCTTGTTTCTTTGGCGCCACAGCAGGCAGTGCGCATGTTGTAGAGAAGAGCCCGTTCAGGAGCAGGGAGGTTGCAGAGTCACTGTTATATATGGTTCGAGAAGCTTGGAAGCCAGCTTTCTTGCTGCAACAAGTAGCTATGTGTGTGTGGATGGGGGTGGACTGAGCGCTATATCAGCTTTCCCCAAGCTGGTGCCTTCCAAGTGTATCAGACGGCAGCTTCCGCCCTGAGAGGGTATCAGCTTCAGGAAGTCCACGCTAAACTCCATCAGGTGCAGTTCATATTTCCCAGTATCTGCCTCCAGTGAATTATTGCCCTGACTTGTTCATTTATTTTGCTATGGAGGTGATTGAATGTATTTTAATCCTATTTATTTTTATTTTCTTCTTCTTATATTATATCCCATCTGTTTCCCTTCTCGTAAGGGACTCACAGTGGCTTACGTATTCCTCTCCTCTCCACTTGATCCTCGCAACAGCCGTGTGGTATCGACTGGGCCAAGTGTCAGCCCAAACTGCCCCAACATCTCCCAGTGTGCCGAGTAGGGACCGTAACCTGGATCTCTTGGTTCCCAGTCCAGCATTCTAACCCCTGTGCCACATTGGCTCTCAGATACATGGCTAACCCCCTCAGGTTAGGGTACCTGGGCACCACAGAAGTGTTCAAACCATCAAAGTGGCCCAGCTTGACCACCCAGACTAGCTTTCCTCAGCCTGGTGTTCTCTAGATCTTTCGGACTGCAGCTCTCAGCCCCGTGAGCACCGTCAATGTCAATGCAGGTTAATAGCTACAGTCCAAACCTTTGCGGGGGGGGGGGGCACCTGCTGCAAGGGGTCATGTAGATCAGTGTCTTTTGCTCTGAGAGCAACTGGGTTCAGACAACATGATCACTCATACTAAAGTACTAAGTGAAATGGTTGTTGAACTGGGGGTTGCTGTTGAAATGCGAGGTGCTGTGCAACATAAATTGGCTGAGCTAAGAAGCTGTGGTGAACCATCTCTGGTTTTCAACCCACCAACATAGCATGAATGCTTGTGGTTAACAAGCCATGGCTTGTTAGAGCAGCTGGGTTCAGATGACATGGTAACCCATGTTTCGGTGATGACCCACAGTTCAACAACAACACACACCGAACCCATGCTCAGTCCTCGATTGTGAGTACTGGGACTGAACCTGGGCACTTCTGCAATCAAAACCCCTGCCCTATACCTCCCTTAGGATCCCTCCCAAAGGCAGCTGTGGACCTGGGTTTTCAGATGTTTTATGGGAGGGACAGTGAAGAGGATGTAGTTCTGGATACTTCCTCTTCTATTATCCTCTGGACTTCATGCACTCGTGGAAAGCCCATTATGGAATGCAACGCAGTAACTCGGGCGGGTGAGCTTGAGTTATGTTTGTTTTGTGGCTGTCAGTTTTCCAGCACAGCAGAACCGTATTTGCTGGATGCACGTGGGGACACTGTAGTGCTCTGACTTCAAACAGGGTGAGGTTCCCTTTTTGTATGAGGAAGATATTCTGGGAAGGTCTGGGTGCCCCCAGTCTAGTGTCTTCCACCTGAAGGAAGCATGTGGCAGCGAAAGCTCTTGAGAAGGAAGTCCATTCTCACATGCAGATCTGCTCCTCAAGTTAGCAACATTCTTGGAGTGCATTTTCATGCCATCTGGAGCTCATACCGGCTGCATCTTCTGGGCCGTTCCTGAGCTGTTCTGGCTAGTTATCTACATTTGTGATTTCCAGAGTTTAGGTGCTGAAGTTCCACAAGTAGCTGAGGGGGCTTAGCTCTACTTCTTTTGGCCCTCTGAATCAGAGCGAAGCTATGGACATGCAGAACTGGTGCCAGAATTCAGTAAATGACTGTCTGAAGGGGAGGGGGGTAAAGCAAAGCTTAATCCTTGCAGGCAGCACGTCCAGTAGGCAGATGGTTTCTCGTTCAGGGAGAGGCTGGTCAATCAGTTCTGAATAGGGTTGACTCCCACTGAAAGACCAGGTTCAGCATTTGGGTCTTGTCTTGGAAAGCCCAGGTGATCTGTGTTGCACAGAGAAACCTTCACCAGCCTTGCCTTGTATACCAGGCTAACTTCCTATTGAATTTCCATCTGATGGTGAATCTTGTTTTTATTAGGCAGACATAATATCTTGCTTGGGGTTTAAAAGTCATACTGCAGTTGCCCTATTTTGATTTCATAGAATCACAGAATCATAGAATTGTAGAGTTGGAAGGGGCCATGAATCAGTTCAAGTATAATGAACCATTAATTTTAACTATGAATAATTTGTTCAAGGTGCGAGAACCCAGATTCAGGCTGGACATCGGGAAAAGCTTCCTCACTGTCAGAGCAATAGGACAGCAGAACCAGCTGCCCAGAGAGGTGGTGGGCTCTTCTACACTGGAGACACTCAAAAAGAAACTGGACAGCCATCTGAGTGGGATGGTGTAACTTGGTGTCCTGCAACAGCAGGGGGTTGGACCTGATGGCCTTCATGGCCCCTTCCAGTTCTACGTTTCTATGAAGGCCATCAGGTCCAACCTCCTATTATGGCAAGAAACTAAGTTACACCATCCCACTCAGATGGCTGCCCAGATGCTTTCTGAAGGTCTCCATTGAGGGAGAGCCCACAACTTCCCCAGGTTATAGGTTCCATTGTCATACTGCTCTAGCAGTGGGGAAAAATCTTCCTGGTGTATAGTCTAAATCTGGTTTCTTTTAACTAAAATCCATTATTTGATGGTGCTGCCTTACAGTAAACTGTTTTGGGAACTTCTTCTTTGGATTCTCAAACAGAATATAAATCCTTAAATAAGTTGCTGTGTTTACTACAACACTACCGTGGGCAGCAAAATACTATATTGCTTCAAGTATGGAAGGTCAGCACTGAATGAACCGACTTCTCTGGCCTGTCTGATAATCATTAGCATCTGTGTGGAGAGCCAGTGTGGTGTAGTGGTTAAGAGCATGTCACAGACTCTCAGCCCAACCTACCTCACAGGGTTGTTGTTGTGGGGATAAGATGGAGGAGGAGATGTAAGCTGCCCTGAGCCCTTTGTAGGAAAAAGGCAGGATATAAATCAATCAATCAATTTGTCAGGCTGAAGGAGCTGCTTGTGTAAATAGGGCCCTAGATGGGTTCCAAATGCAGAATGCAAGATAATGGCCGTTGTTATGGGAGGCATGAAGGACACACCCCAAGGAGCTGGGCAGCAACTTGATCGCCTCTCTTAAAGAAGAGAGCGGCAGGAAATGCCTGGTTCGCCCAGACACAACTGCGTCCAGTGCCATCTAGTGATTCAAGTGTAAACTGATGGCAGGGCCATGACGGAATGTCTCCGCCGTTCCTCCTGATCCGTGCAGGCAGCATGTGGCTCAGAGCATTCCTCAGCAGAGCTCGCTCCATCTGGCCTGCCAAGCAGACAGAGCCGCCGCTATGTTGGGAGGCAAATGTTCAAAGAACTCCCTGCTGACAAAGATTATGCAGAACGCACTCCCGGTGACTTATGTGCCCCTCATGTAAACGCAGCTCCGATGTAATGAATGTAAACGCATTCAAATCCATCTTCCTAGAAGAGCTCTTGTGCCGGGTTCTCCTAAAACTACGAGGAACCACCGTAGGGGACTTTAATTTGGGGTGGGGGTTGATCTGTGCAAGGCTTCATCTGCATGACAAACCAAAGAACTCACGTTCGCCTGTGGAGCCCTGCAGCGCCTTTCAGAGCCTGCATTTCAGAATAAGCATGTGCTGAACGTGCTTGTGTGCCTTGACAGAGTCTCAAATCCTGGTAGTTTCACTTGGAATTGCGTTTTTGCATTATTTATTTACTGAGAACATTTGTGTGCTACCCGATTGTGCCGCAGCATGTTGTGGGCGGTTCTCACAACATGAGACAAAAATACAATACCACCATAATAAAAACCATACCACAAATACAGCAAAGCATATAAAACAAAGGTCTGTGGTAATTAGTTATTAAAATGTTTTTGAAAAGGAAGGTATGATGCCAAAAGGAGGAAAGGATTTCCCATGGATACAGAGAGAGAGACGAGCAAAACCTAACCTTGTGTCTCCAGATGTTGGACTCCAACCCCCATCATCCCTAGGCAGTAGGCCTAATTATCAGTGCCAATGGAAGGTGCTCTTGCAACATATGAGGGGATCCTAAGTTGGGAGATTCTTGACCACAGGCAAAGACTGTTTTTTCTTGGGCTGTCCATTTGAGCCTGGGCGGAATGACCTTCCATTCCAAATAAGGAGCCACATGAGTAATTGCTGCCCGAATGATGATGATGATGTTGATTTGTTGTTGCTAGTTGAGAAGTTGTGTCCGACCCATCACAAACCCATGGACAACATTTCTCCAGGCCTTCCTGTCCTCCACCATCCCCCGGAGTCCACCTAAGCTCACGCTGACTGCTTCAGTGACTCCATCTGGCCACCGCATTCTCTGCCGTCCCCTTCTTCTTTTGCCATCTATTGTTCCCAGCATTAGGCTCTTCTCCAGGGAGTCCTTCCTTCTCATTAGGTGGCCAAAGTATTTGAGTTTCATCTTCAGGATCTGGCCTTCTAAAGAGCAGTCAGGGTTGATCTCCTCTAGGACTGACCAGTTTGATCGCCTTGCAGGCCAAGGGACTCGCAGGAGTCTCCTCCAGCACCACAATTCAAAGGCCTCAATCCTTCGGCGCTCAGCCTTCCTTAGGGTCCAACTCTCTGGCCATACATTGCAACTGGGAAAACCATAGCCTTGACTATACGCACTTTTGTTGGCAGGGTGATGTCCCTGCTTTTTAGTATGCTGTCTAGATGTGCCATAGCTTTCCTCCTCAGGAGCAAGCGTCTTTTAATTTCTTGGCTGCAGTCCCCATCTCCAGTGATCTTGGAGCCCAGGAAAATGAAATCTGTCACTACCTCCATTTCTTCCCCATCTATTTGCCAGGAAGTGATAGGACCGGATGCCATGAACTTACAATAATGATAACAATATTTTGCAAAATACATACAGGTAGCAGTATAGTGCAGCAACTTCTGAGGTGCAGAAACGCATCATAAGTGTGTATGCAGACAGTGGGATAGGAGAGAGAGAGAAAGGCAGAGCTCCAAAAGGACATTGTAAGATACCCCTTTTGTTACGATCAGCCTGACTGTAATCCTGTGCTTAGTTACCTGGGAGTAGCGTCAACAGAATTCAGTGATGCTTCCTTCTGTGGGCATAGGCTCAGCTTGTCAAGGACAAGGAGTTTTAACAAAGGCTCTTGGACAGCCAGCTAAAATACAACTTTTATCCTTTAATGAGAAGTACCTGCAGTCTTGCAAAGAAGTGTCACCAGCTGAACAGCTTGTGTGAAGTAGGAAGAAAAGGAAAGACATGGACAGGCTACCTGGACCCTGGTGGCGTGACTGATGTGAGAATGGTGCTTGCAGCTTTTGCTGTGGTCCAAGGGCTCCAGGAAACAACATCATAACATACCTGTTCTGGGAAAATAGTTCCTAGGTATGCCCTCCCCTCTATTCCTCCTTGGCTGCACTGCTGGGGACACACCCCGCCTTGAGGAACTTTGTTGTTGTTGTGATGTGCCATCAACTCATCACTGATCTATGGTGACCTAATGAATGAAGAGCCTAATGCTCACTGGAGAAGAGCCTAATGCTGTGACCAATAGATGGCAAAAGAAGAAGGGGACAGCAGAGGATGAGGTGGCTGGATGGAGTCACTGAAGCAGTCAGCGTGAGCTTAGGTGGACTCCAGGGGAAGGTGGAGGACAGGAAGGCCTGGAGGAGTGTTGTTTATGGGGTCGCGACAGGTCAGGCACGACTTCACGACTAAGAACAACAGCAAATGAATGAAGACCCTCCAAAATGTTCTGTCTCTGACAGCTCTGTTTAGCCCTTGTAAATTCCAGGCTGTGGCTTCCTTTATGGAGTCCACCCACCTCCAGTGTGGTCTCCCCTTCTTCTGCCTTCAATATCTCAGTACAAAATTCAACAGAGAGAAGAGAAGGCAGAGCAAGGGTAAGCAGAGGAAAACCTGCATTCATTTTTGTGACATGCACGTAGGACATGCGCTTAGCTTCCATACCGTCCAGGGCCTAATGTCCCAGCTTCTGAAGCAGCCCAACTGCTCTACACATGTTACATCTGTGTAGGGGTTTGTCCCAAGGTTGGTTCAGCAATGCCTCCAATGCACAGCCATCTGCTCAGTCCCTGTGAATGAAGGATTTGGATTTTACTATCTATTTTTTCTGGAGCCCCCCTTTTTGCGGTTAAAACCAGGAACATGGGATCAGCTTGGAGCATTGCTTGGACCAAGGCTTCCACAGTAGGAAGCCACACACTGGGAGTGCCCCACTGTCAAACACCCCCCCCACAAAAAAAAAGGAGAATACCCAGCCAAAGAGACCTCTGTTAATCTCAAAGCATCCCTCCAGTGCATTGGGACAGAAGGTGCCACGAGGGAACACTTGTAAGCCATATGGATAGAATGCAGGGAAGAAAACAAAGGAACTGCATTAATTCATTTAATCTAATTCGACAAACAAGCGTGGCTAGCATTCTGCATGCCTACTTCATTATCATCAGCTTTCAAGAGAAGACTGCAAATTCCAAAGAAACCATTTCCAGTTGGGTTTTTCTTAGGATATGTGGGGTTTCGGTGTAAGATAAATGGATAAAGACTAGGCAAAAGCCTGCATACAGAGTGCCGGAAATACCTGACCTCCACCCTGAAGTATCAGTGGGTCAGAGGCAAATTTAGTCACACTATTGAAATTGGCTCCTGCAGGCAGGCAGGCAGGCAGGCAGGAGCGCAGGGGGATGGGTAGGCAGGGAAACAGGTAGACAAACCAATGGATGGAAGGTTGACACCAGACAGCAGGAACTTTTGGCAGGAGATAAGCAGTTAGGTTTCTTCTGTGGGCTGTTTGGGGGCTGTATTTTATGTGCCACAGAGGGAAAATGACAATGATGAGATTCAATAAGTAGTGTAGTGGAAATTTCCCAGTGTCCATACCCAGAATAGCTTCTCAAAGCCATGCAAAAGCCATGTAGCCTTCACCTTGCTGGGAAGAGCACCAGAAACATGGCGTTGAAGCTGCCTTCCCCAATCATTCAGCAGAAAAGGGCTGCTTTTGCTGCAGGGACAAAACCCTTTGCCTTACTGAAGGTAGTGGCATTCCACCTGGTCTCCTAGGAAGTTGTTTATGCGTGTGTGCATGCAGGGCTGTTAGAGCCTACGTTCTTACTTATAGTCTCCACAACTGTGGGAGAGAAGCATTTTATAAAATCCATGGCAAGAAATATTATCCGTTGTTCTCTGCTTGGAGAGAGGAGTTGACATGTCACTCATCCATGACATGTCACATGGACCACTCAACTTTGGAAGTTCCTGGTCCAAAATGTTCTATCCATGACAGCCCTGCTCAGCCCTTGTAAATTCCAGGCTGTGACTGCCTTTATGCAGTCCATCCATCTCATATTTGGTCGTCCTCTTCTTCTGCTTTTGATTTTCCCTAGAGCATCCCTGGGCCATAGACAACAGTAGCATAAACTTCCCTGTGACTGTTGTATTCTGCATCCATATTCAGTAACTGTATATCATCTCTTACACAGGTGGTCTTTCTTCCTAAGCATCTTCAGATCCAAAGAGAGGGACCTTGCATGGGTTAAAATAGGTGTGTGACCATGCAGGAAGCTTGCACGGTGGCATGGGCACCTCATGATACCAAAGACCACCTGGAATCTGGCACCAGCCCAGGTGTCTTCCTGTTTAATAGAATTACTACTTCTTACTAATGTGCAATTCCAGATTCTTAATCAATAAGCATTTCAGATTTGCATTTTCAATAAGACACCCTGTGCTGCTTTAAGAAAGGTGGGCTAGGAATTCTTCAGTAGCCTTCCCAGCAATTCCAATGCAGCAAAACCAGCCAGTTCCTGAAAAACTGGGACATACCTGTTGCAGAAGAGGACTAAATTGTGTGCAAAACTGTCTGGCTGAGGATTAATGTTGTGGGAGAGCCATCTGCCTTGTCTACTAATAGTATCCGGGAAGCCGCATCTGCTGGAGCTGCTCCTTCTGTTTGGATGCGTTGGGTTTTGATGCAGAATATAACAAATACACAGAATTCTTTTCTTCATAGCTGGAGGAATGATGTTCTTATTCCTTATTTGGGAATTCCCTTTGTTTGGAAATAGAGCACTGAAGCTTGGCTGGGTGGGATGAATGGTTATGAAAACGTGCATAGAAAAGGGTGCAATCTGCAAAGCAGAATCACTTCTAGCAGCACAAAAACCCCAAAGGATTTGGGCTGCTTTGTATCATGTTCCCAGCAACTCTGAGACTTCATATGATATTGCAATTGGTTGCATGATTTGTCTCAGTGCCACGGAGAGAAACTGGACTTTGTCAACATTGAATACTTCTAAGGATAAGGATGGGAACCTTCTTTCAGTCCAAGGGCCAAATTCCAGTCTAGGAAAGCCTTGGGACCCATCTATCTGTGGGTGAGAGTAAAGTGGACAAGACCCATTTTAACCATACTCGAATTTGGCATGTCCACTCAGAAGGATGTGTGAGCCACAGATAAATGTAAACAGGGCAAGCCTTGGGCTTGATTCACTCTGAACTTCTTCCAAGGATCTTCCTCAATCCCTGGCAGGGAAAACAACTACAACTTCTATTTCCGATCAGCAGATGACCAAAGATAAGCACTTTCCCCTACTGTGCATGGCAAAAAGCAACCTTTTTGTGCTCAGCTGGAGAAAAAGCTCTTATCTCTGACAGGCTGTTGACTGGAGATAAGAGTTTCCTTATGAGAAGGCAGGGTGGGGACTGCAAAGAAGCGGATGAGCTGCATAGAAAACCCTGTTAGAGCAGTTGGTCCGCTGGCTAGAGGTTCCCCACGCCATTTCTAGTTCATTGCTGTCCTATGGATTGATTGACTGGTCAAACTTCTCTGTAAAATACTTGCAGAGACATACAGCATGACCAAAGAGTTGCAGAGGAAGAGCAGAACGAACACCTCCCAATGATCCAACTTACCTTGGTGCTCTTTACAGTGTCTGGCAAACCGGTGCCATTCCAAGATGCTCAAACAGGTCTTCTTTCCCCATTTATTTATTTGAATAGCCTATAAACAGCGACACGTAGTGAAATCTCTAAGTTGTTCATGTAGAACGATTAAAATCAAATTTGAAATATGACATGAAAGTCAATTACAATGATAAAAGAGAGCAATACAAGGAACCATAACATGGAGAAGCATGATTAATTACAAGCCAGGCATTATCTGGGGAGAAGTGCAGTGTTGGTCGAAAGGTGCTTGGAAGCTGCCAATTTCTCCCTCACAAAATTCACAGCAAAAGCTTTTCCAAAGGGTGGCCAACACAGCCAAGAATACCCACCCTCAATATACTACGTGGTGACATTCCATTAATTTCAAAATGACCGCCAAGGCCTCCAATACTCCCTTGATAATCTTCAGAGTCAACTGGATATATTAAGGGAAGGCCGCCTGCTAGACACCCTGATATAGCGTTTTCATCACAAGAGCACAACTCTCAACATGGCTTTGTAGCTGACAGGCAATTCTTTAAATACAAAGTCATGTGAGTACAGCTGGGGGTCCCGGTGGGCATCCTAGCAGTTGCCCTTCTGCCCTACCTGCAGCTTCTGAAGCAGGCAAAGGGGCAGCCCCACGCAGAGCGTCTTGCTGTTCCCACTTGTGGTCCGGTTGCTTCTGACTTGTGGCTGACCCTATGAAAGAAAGCTCTCTAAAATGTCCTCTCCATGACAGCCCTGCCCATCTCAGGTGGCTTCCTTGATGGAGTCCATCCATGTCATTTTATTTATTTATTTATTTATTAAAACATTTCCATGCCGCCCATTGCCGAAGCCTCAGGGCGGCTTACAACACAATAAAATACAATAAAATACAAAAATAACAATATAAAATTAACAATATAAAATAAATAACAATGTAAAAGAAGTCGCCCTGGCCAGATAAATAAGCAAATATTGTTAACAATTAAAATGACATTTAAATAAAAAGGTCTTCACCTGGCACCGAAAAACAATTTGATCTTCCTTTTCTTCTTCTGCATTCAGCTTTCATGGCTGGCTTCTCTGGGGAGTTGTGCCTTTTCATGGTGTACCCAAAGTACCCCAGTCTCAGCTTTGTCACTGTTGCTTCTAGGAAAAGCTCTGGCATGATTTGACCCCCTTGTTCTTGTGCCCCTTCTTCATCATTCTATCAGTCACGGAGTACGTTACAATAGCCAACACTAATGCACTGGTCAGTATGACTTTCCCGGAATGGGCATGCTCAGCAGAGTAGTCAGAATTGGTATGACAGTCAGTGTGGTGTGGTTAAGGGTGTAGGCCTGGGGGGCAGTCTGGGTTCTAGTCCCTGCCCAGCCATGGAGACAACTGGGTGACTTTGGGCTGGTTAGCCCGACCTACCTCACAGGGTCATTGTTGGAGGAATAAAAGCCATTTTGAGTTCTTTAAAAAGGAAAAGGTGGATATAAATCTAATAAATCAATAAGCTGGGAATGGGTGCTCTGGGCCATTGAAGCCTCCTGGGCCTCTAGGGATGGGAAGTATCCAGGAACACACCCAGGAGAGCTACTGTGTGTGTTTCTTCAGAGGGAATACAATGGCACCCATGAGAGCCCATGGTGGGGTCAGAGTGCCGGAGTGGGGAGTCGGTTCTTGCCCCTCCTAGGGCATAATTCTCAGCCCAACCTGCCTCTCAGGTTTCCTGTTGCAAGGGTAAAATGGAGCTTGGCAAGCCACCTTTGGGTTTCTCACACAAGGGAAAGGATATAAATGCCATGGACTGATAATATTTAGAGTGCAGGCAAACAGCACAAGTCCTGGTCCCGGGAACTGCCAACCCATATGGCCTCTGACTTGCAGGGATTCAGCTTCAGTCTGTGAGCCCTCCTAGCCACACTGGAATCAAGTCACTGACCAAAACATAAGCTGTGTTTTATAAAAGCCCACCTAGATTGAAGTGGCTGATGCTTCTCATAGGGTTTAGTTTACAGTAATTACAAAAGGGAGTAACTATTTTTTCCAATTTTTTGGTTAGACCATAGCATCAGAAATGGGGCAAACAACAAGCAGTTTCCACTTGGGGAGCTGCTTTCACTGTACTGAGATTCCTATAAAAGTGAGAGTCCATGCATAACTTAGTCAATAAGCTCCTTCTCAGAGCAGCCCCTTTGCCAGTGCTTTTTTTGTAAAAAAAAAAAAAAAGGTGCCGGAACTCAGTCGCCGCCGGCAGTAAGCACACACACCAATCCCAAGCCGAGCAGCAGAGCTATCTCGCACTATCAGATAGCAGATCGCAGACACAATAGCAGCCTGCAGGCGCTATGTTAATGAAGTCTGCTGCCGATCTGCTTCGCCAAAATCACTTTGTAAAATCCATTGAAAAAAAGGTGCCGGAACGCTGTTCCGCTGGGCTGCAAAAAGCCCATGAACTCCAAACCCAAGTTTCCATTCAAGTAGAACTTAGTGCAACTCACTAAGTTAGCCTGACTTTGTCATGTATTGTGTGATTACAGCCAGGAATTTATCAGCAGAATGATTGGCTCATCTTTCACAATTTAGAAAGATCTTCTGTACTTTGAAATTGAAGAGCCCCCTGCCAAAAATCAATCAGCATGACTCAGTGCTTAAAATGCTTCTCTGCTCCCCACCATTGAATTTAATTGCAAACTGCTTTTCAATGACAGTCAAAAAGTATGAAATAGAAATTTCTTCAATCGCCTGCATTCTGACAAACTTCGGTTAAGTGGCTCTCGCCGCTAAAGCAGAATTTTCACACATTAGCTCCTCTTCAGGTTTCTGGCATTTTATTTTATTTCACAATGGTACAGTTTTCTCCCTGTTGTGGCACAGCTTACTGCCCATCTCCTCTCAGCAGCAACACAGTGAGATTTCTAACAATGGGCAATTAATTTCTGAACATTAGCATGATACTTGTAGCTGGCCCTCCGGGAAGGCAGGAAGTCATTCTCTTCAACCCGTTTTGCTGGACTGGCTTAACAACATTGCCTATCCTAAACCCAGCTTCTCCCTTGATGAAGTCCAGAAGCTGGCTGGTTTGTGGAGCGCTGTACCTGGAAGGCCAGCTCAGGACTGGAGGCTGATGGCCATAACGTGAGGTGAGGCAATCACTCCAGGCAGTGGATTTTGGGTGCCCGTACGGGTAGAAAAGCCAGAGGCCAGTGGCTCTGTTCTGTGTGACCTAATCCAGCAGCGAGTTCTCCTGCACAAACTCCCCTTAACATAAAAGCTGATGGCGCATCCCCTCCTCACTGCAAGGGGGGGTCGGTGGGAGAGGAAGGGGTTGACGTTTGGGTTTTCTGCCTCAGGTCATAGGTCAACTACTTCAGGCACAGACAGCCCAGTGCTCTGCCACGAAGGGCTTTTGATCCAACGTAATGATGTCTCTCATAACGTTTCATAACCTTATGACCAGTGCTTTTTTTTCGCCATAGAACGCACTGGAATGGAGTTCTGGCACCTTTTCTTGACAGATTTTCCATATTTTAAAAGTAACTTTTGAAAATTTGATGTTTGGTCCATGTGGATTCGAATCGCCCTTTCGAGCATAGCAGGTCGGCGGCAAAATCATTAAAACGGTGCATGCGGACTGCTTGTGTGTCAAGTCCGATGCATGCGCACTTCGTCCGCGCTGGTTGTGATGGCGCTGCTCGGCTTGTGACACTGCTCAGCTTGTGATTGGTCCCGTGTGGTCATGCGCCAAGTGCTTACTGCAGGTGGCGACCGTTATGTTTCATTACACAACTGACATGTGTCGGTGTGTGTACAGTGATTGACTATATGCGAAAGGTAAATAATTTCATGAGTTCCGGCACCCTTTTTCTTACAAAAAAAGCACTGCTTATGACCCAAGGTGCGCTACTTTGGTAAGGGCTATTTGCCCTCCTGGAAACTGGCCCAGTCCCTAAGGAAGCTGTTCTGCAAACTTTTTAGAGTGGCCACCAAGTTTACTTTATTTAGTTATTAGATTTACATCCAGTTTTTTCTCTAATGAACTCTAATGGCTTATCATTTTCCTCCTACTGCTTTCAGTCTCATCCCCGCAACAACAGCCCTGTGAGGCAGGTTGGGCTGAGAGTCTGTCACTGGCCCAAAGTCACCCAGTTGGCTCCATGGCTGAGTGGGGACTCGAACCCAGATCTCCTGAGTCCCAGTCCTGTTCTTTTAACCAGCACACCAGTTTAGGACCTTTTCAGGGGTGGCCCCACAGTTACTGAACTTGCTTTCCAAAGCCATCAACCCAGCATCCTCTATCCTTTCATTCAGGCAGTGTGTTAAAATGTTCCTGTTCCACAGGTACTTTGAAAAGAGTGGGGAGGGCTGTTAAATATGTTGAACTGATGTGGTTCTTGCTGCTATTTGTTTATTAGTAGTACATATATACCAGTTAATATAATAAAATTTCTCAATGACTGATAGGCAAACATTATAAATATCACAGTTAAAACAGATATCTAATGCAATCTAATAATAAAATGTGATGTATAAGCAATAAAGGCAAGAGTTAAAAAACCATGCAAAGGGACAGAAATGGATGGTGGACTGGATTCAGTGGATTAGCTTGCTGTTCTTGCATTTTGATGGTTTTCTTGCTAGCCACCTCGCACCCCCTTTTTAAGTTGGAAGGGGAGAACATGTGCCTTTCTTTTCGATAAGTAGGAGAGAGAATGGCATATTTGGGGCACTCGATTGACAATGAGAACAGACTGTTGGTTCAGGAACCCCACAAGGTGGTGCAGTGCAGTGCAAGGGGGAGATAGGAAGTGCCAGCAAAGGCTTCGGCAAGAACATAATGAAAGCCGCCCTGGGCCAGTCCAAGGGTCCACTTGGTCCGGCATCCTGATCCTACAGGGGCCAACCAGCTGCCCACAGGATCTCATAAGTATTTTAACATCCAAGCCACCAAACCTCTCTCTGTTTTAATTTGTATTTTTAATTGATGTTGTTTGTGTATTGGATTTTTTATATGTATTGGGGGTGCTGTTTCAGTCTTATGTTATGGTGAATTGCTTGATTGTGAGTCGCCTAGAGAAGCTATAGCACAATAGCCGGCATACAAATGTTTGAAACAAAGAGATAAGAGGGATGCAAGCACTACGGAGCCCTCCTGTCCAGTTTTCTTGGTAGCTGGTGTACGTGGGCACCCTGCTCCGATACCAGAAGTAGCACAGGCATTTGGACTAGTGGCCATGGACTGCCTTCTCCTCCGTGAAGTTGTCCAGCGCCCTCTGTAAGCTGCCCAAATGGATGGCCATCACTCCTTGTGGTGGTGAAATCCATAGTTTAACTCTGGGTTGTGTGAAGAAGGGATTGCTTGTATCCATCTGGATTCAGCTTGATTCCTCCGTGTGCACACACACACGACGGAGATGGCAACAGCACCACGGGTGCAGAGCCTTCTCCAGCGAGCAACCCCGAACAGGAGGGAGGAAATTGCCTTTTGTCACCAGAGCAACTGTTTCCATAGTAGCCAAGGTGACAGCACAGGAAGAAACAGCTGCCTCGTTGCCATGGCGACAGGGCAGAGGGCCTCCCCCCAGAAAGCCTTGGAGGCCCTGTGAGATGGAGGCCCCAGGATGCTTGCACAACGCTTGGTGAATCTTTTCCTTACAGACTGGGAGGGGCAAGCCATGGGGGGCAGCCATGTTGCTCCACTGAGTGCTGGACGGGAGCAGATGCATGGATGAGGAGGAGATGGATTGCAGGGGAACGTTGACCTTTTTCCTTCCAGCCTTCACACCTAGCACAAGAAGTACAGTCCTTCAAATCTTATCCGCTTTGCATCTGATTTCCTGTTGGACCCTGACCCCTTCGTGTGTCAGGCATGTGCAGGTTTAAGCTGTGCAGAAAGAGGCTGGTGGGGCTTCATCTGACCCTGCTTCTGTTGGGAGCAGACCTGTGGAACCTACCCTGGAAGCCAACGCAGTCAAGGGTCAGGAACCCCAGGAAGCCCACCCTTGGAGGTCTTGACTTGGACGCTTGCTCAGGTCAGATGTCGATATGGAAGCAGCTATAGTTGGGGTGGGTCTGGAAGAATTGCTGTGTCCAGAAAAGCCCTACACTTTGCCCCTTATCTGAAGGGGGATTCTCAGCTCAGGACAAATGACCATTTGGGTCCTGTGACTTCCTCTAAGTCCACCTAGATGTTGTTTCCCCAGAGAGAGAACGAGAGAGAGAGAGAGCACAAGAGAGAGCGAGAGATCAAAATCTGTAATCCTCTGACCATGTTAGCAGCTGCATCTTAACATTTGAGACCCAGAAAAATATGCTAGCCACATGGCAAATTCTCAGGAGTTGCCCAGGTCGGGCAAACACATACTGAGTGGCCCACAGCACCAGGCCTGAGGCCACTGGGATGAAATGTGATTCTAGGCAATGAGAGGACTTCTGACCTTCTTGCTTATTAAAGATCCCTTCAGAAGACATCAATGCTCTTTTTTATCAGCCTCTGTCTGGCCCACTGCCCTCAGTTGGCCCCCCACACCACTTGCAGTAATTAAATGGATGTTGCGGTAATCCATGATTTCCACTCCTTTTTTTTGTTTTTGCAGTACTTTTAAATTAAATTTTAAAACAGTACTAAAAACATCGATCATCACAAACATCGGAACTACTGAGTCAGCCCCTTACTACATATCTTTTAACATTCTGTAATCATATTCAGATCCATTTATGGAATCTTAAAAAACATTTTTAGATCTAAACCAAGTCCCATTTCTCCAGCCAATAAAAAAAAAAGTTCCAAATTTGATAGAAGTCACTATCTTCTTTCTCATTCTGCGGTAAGATCAGTCCATCCATTTCTTCAAAGGATCAGTCCATCCTTTTTCCTTGACCAATATTAAAAGAAAGACTCTCCAAATTCGATAAAAGTCAATATCTTCTTTCTTCTTCGATAGTAGCTTCAATCTAATCAACTCTACCCAATTCCAGATATTTTCATTTTTCTAATATTAAACAGATAAACTCCTCATTATAATAGGTACAAATACGATCAAATACATTTTTTGCTTACTAGTATTCCAGTCTAATATCCACTAAAAAGGAAAGTGAAAGAGAAGAAAAGTTCCAAGCTTAAAATAGAACTAAAGACTTTTAACCCAATTTATGTTCACATGTCTAACATCCATTTAGCATCTTTAAGGACATCTTATCTAATCTATTTAATGACAACAATTATCTATATCTTTTAAACAAATTTTCTTTAAGCTAATTTATTAAAGTTTCATCTAGCTTACACTTCACTTAATCACATACAATTAACTCCTTATAAGGGTCCAGTTTCTTACAATCTTTAATATATCTCGCTTGTAAAAAGAAATCTATTCAGTACAGCTCCTCCTACTCCCATAATAGTCATTTTCTAGTATAGCAATTCAAAGACAAAAGAGTCATACAACTTAGCTTTTGGTTATTAATTTTTAAAATAAAAAAGAAAAAGAAAAGAATCTCTCATTTTCCCTTATATTACCCACAAAGGAGAGAGAAAAAAAAGGGGGGGGGGACTCCACTCCTATTCTTCTCCTTCTTAGTTCAGTTTAAATCTTATCTTATAATCTCTTCATAATTCAACACATTTAAATGTAGAAAAGCTTCCACAGTTAAAATCATGTACCTTAGCCTTTCCATACCTCAATAAACATCCCGACCCATTTATACCATTCCTTTTTAAGATTTCTTTTTTACACCTCTTCCAAACTGCTTTTGTTTTAATTGGATTTGTTGAAAATCAATATTTTAAAACTTTAAGTCTCCAGCCCATCTTTCTCCCCTTGGTGTTATTTGTTGAAAATCAACCCACTTCACAGTCTGTATTTCAATCTTCACTATTTCTTGCTTTATCTTCAGTGATTGTAGCATTTGTTGTAGGTCAATATTTATTCCCAATGGCTGTGTTTTTTGCTGCAAATCAACCTTCACTGTTTCTTCTTCCTCAGAATCAATTTTAGTTAATTCAGGATCCATCCATCCTTCAAAAAAAAAATTCCTTCCTTTAGCGGCCAAATTTGTTTCTTTTTATCCACAGTTTCAAATTTTTCATATACTTGTTGCATTTCTTGTATATTCTGTTCAGTTTTGGATTCTACATCAATCACCATCTCCTTAAAAGAAGCATCAAGCTTATCAAAGCACTTTTTTTGTACAATTGAGAAGATTTCCTGTTGTCTCAACATCACCTTTTGGTATATATGTAAAGTTGTTAAAGATTCTTGTATTTCCAAAAAAAATCTCTTTAG